>NW_027182562.1:0-24239 GCF_040807025.1 Struthio camelus
CCGTGGCCCGCAGCGGGCTTTGCGGGCTCGCCCCCGCCCGCCACGAGCCCTGGCGCCTCGGCGCGGGCCTCCCCGAGCTTGCCGTGGCCCGCGGCGGGCTTTGCGGGCTCGCCCCCGCCCACCACGAGCCCTGGCGCCTCGGCGCGGGCCTCCCCGAGCTCGCCGTGGCCCGCAGCGGGCTTTGCGGGCTCGCCCCCGCCCGCCACGAGACCTGGCGCCTCGGCGCGGGCCTCCCCGAGCTCGCCGTGGCTCGCAGCGGGCTTTGCGGGCTCGCCCCCGCCCGCCACGAGCCCTGGTACGTCGGCGCGGGCCTCCCCGAGCTCGCCGTGGCCCGCGCCGGGCTCGGCGGGCTCACCCCCGCCCGCCTCGACCCCTGGCGCGTCGGCGCGGGCCTCGCCGAGCTCGCCGTGGCCCGCAGCGGGCTTTGCGGGCTCACCCCCGCCCGCCACGAGCCCTGGCGCGTCGGCGCGGGCCTCCCCGAGCTCGCCGTGGCCCGCAGCGGGCTCGGAGGGCTCACCCCCGCCCGCCACGAGCCCTGGCGCCTCGGCGCGGGCCTCCCCGAGCTCGACGTGGCTCGCAGCGGGCTTTGCGGGCTCGCCCCTGCCCGCCACGAGCCCTGGCGCGTCGGCGCGGGCCTCCCCGAGCTCGCCGTGGCCCGCAGCGGTCTTTGCGGGCTCGCCCCCGCCCGCCCCGAGCCCTGGCGCGTCGGCGCGGGCCTCCCCGAGCTAGCCGTGGCCCGCGGCGGGCTCGGCGGGCTCGCCCCCGCCCGCCACGAGCCCTGGCGCCTCGGCGCGGGCCTCTCCGAGCTCGCCGTGGCTCGCAGCGGGCTCGGAGGGCTCGCCCCCGCCCGCCACGAGCCCTGGCTCCTCGGCGCGGGCCTCCCTGAGCTCGCCGTGGCCCGCAGCGGGCTCGGAGGGCTCGCCCCCGCCCGCCACGAGCCCTGGCGCCTCGGCGCGGGCCTCCCCGAGCTCGCCGTGGCCCGCAGCGGGCTCGGAGGGCTCGCCCCCGCCCGCCACGAGCCCTGGCGCCTCGGCGCGGGCCTCCCCGAGCTCGCCGTGGCTCGCAGCGGGCTCGGAGGGCTCGCCCCCGCCCGCCACGAGCCCTGGCGCCTCGGCGCGGGCCTCCCCGAGCTCGCCGTGGCTCGCAGCGGGCTCGGAGGGCTCGCCCCCGCCCGCCACGAGCCCTGGCGCGTCGGCGCGGGCCTCCCTGAGCTCGCCGTGGCTCGCAGCGGGCTTTGCGGGCTCGCCCCCGCCCGCCACGAGCCCTGGCGCGTCGGCGCGGGCCTCCCCGAGCTCGCCGTGGCTCGCAGCGGGCTTGGCGGGCTTGCCCCCGCCCGCCACGAGCCCTGGCGCGTCGGCGCGGGCCTCCCCGAGCTCGCCGTGGCCCGCGGCGGGCTCGGCGGGCTCGCCCCCGCCCGCCACGAGCCCTGGCGCGTCGGCGCGGGCCTCCCCGAGCTCGCCGTGGCGCACAGCGGGCTTTGCGGGCTCCACCGCACCCGCCACGAGCCCTGGCGCGTCGGCGCGGGCCTCCCCGAGCTCGCCGTGGCTCACAGCGGGCTTTGCGGGCTCGCCCCCGCCCCCCACGAGCCCTGGCGCGTCGGCGCGGGCCTCCCCGAGCTCGCCGTGGCCCGCAGCGGGCTTTGCGGGCTCGACCCCGCCCGCCACGAGCCCTGGCGCGTCGGCGCGGGCCTCCCCGAGCTCGCCGTGGCTCACAGCGGGCTTTGTGGGCTCGCCCCCGCCCGCCACGAGCCCTGGCGCCTCGGCGCGGGCCTCCCCGACCTCGCCGTGGCTCGCGGCGGGCTCGGCGGGCTCGCCCCCGCCCGCCACGAGCCCTGGCGCCTCGGCGCGGGCCTCCCCGAGCTCGCCGTGGCCCGCGGCGGGCTCGGCGGGCTCGCCCCCGCCCGCGACGAGCCCTGGCGCCTCGGCGCGGGCCTCCCCGAGCTCGCCGTGGCTCGCAGCGGGCTTTGCGGGCTCGCCCCCGCCCGCCACGAGCCCTGGCGCCTAGGCGCGGGCCTCCCCGAGCTCGCCGTGGCCCGCGGCGGGCTCGGCGGGCTCGCCCCCGCCCGCCTCGAGCCCTGGCGCGTCGGCGCGGGCCTCCCCGAGCTCGCCGTGGCCCGCAGCGGGCTTTGCGGGCTCGCCCCGCCCGCCGCGAGCCCTGGCGCGTCGGCGCGGGCCTCCCCGAGCTCGCCGTGGCCCGCAGCGGGCTTTGCGGGCTCGCCCCCACCCGCCACGAGCCCTGGCTCCTCGGCGCGGGCCTCCCCGAGCTCGCCGTGGCTCGCAGCGGGCTTTGTGGGCTCGCCCCCGCCCCCCACGAGCCCTGGCGCCTCGGCGCGGGCCTCCCCGAGCTCGCCGTGGCTCGCAGCGGGCTTTGCGGGCTCGCCCCCGCCCACCCCGATCCCTGGCGCCTCTGCGCGGGCCTCCCCGACCTCGCCATGGCCCGCGCCGGGCTCGGCGGGCTCGCCCCCGCCCGCCTCGAGCCCTGGCGCCTCGGCGCGGGCCTCCCCGATCTCGCCGTGGCCCGCGGCAGGCTCGGCGGGCTCGCCCCCACCCGCCACGAGCCCTGGAGCCTCGGCGCGGGCCTCACCGAGCTCGCCGTGGCTCACAGCGGGCTTTGCGGGCTCGCCCCCGCCCGCCCCGAGACCTGGCGCCTCGGCACGGGCCTCCCCGAGCTCGCCGTGGCCCGCGGCGGGCTCGGCGGGCTCGCCCCCACCCGCCACGAGCCCTGGCACCTCGGCGCGGGCCTCCCCGAGCTTGCCGTGGCCCGCAGTGGGCTTTGCGGGCTCGCCCCCGCCCGCCACGAGCCCTGGCGCCTCGGCGCGGGCCTCCCCGAGCTCGCCGTGGCCCGCAGCGGGCTTTGCGGGCTCGCCCCCGCCCGCCCCGAGACCTGGCGCGTCGGCGCGGGCCTCCCCGAGCTCGCCGTGGCTCGCAGCGGGCTTTGCGGGCTCGCCCCCGCCCGCCGCGAGACCTGGCGCGTCGGCGCGGGCCTCCCCGAGCTCGCCGTGGCTCGCAGCGGGCTTTGCGGGCTCGCCCCCGCCCGCCGCGAGACCTGGCGCCTCGGCGCGGGCCTCCCTGAGCTCGCCGTGGCCCGCAGCGGTCTTTGCGGGCTCGCCCCCGCCCGCCACGAGCCCTGGCGCCTCGGCGCGGGCCTCGCGGAGCTCGCCGTGGCCCGCGGCGGGCTCGGCGGGCTCGCCCCCGCCCGCCTCGAGCCCTGGCGCGTCGGCGCGGGCCTCCCTGAGCTCGCCGTGGCTCGCAGCGGGCTTTGCGGGCTCGCCTCCGCCCGCCTCGAGCCCTGGCGCCTCGGCGCGGGCCTCCCTGAGCTCGCCGTGGCCCGCGGCGGGCTCGGCGGGCTCGCCCCCGCCCGCCTCGAGCCCTGGCGCGTCGGCGCGGGCCTCCCCGAGCTCGCCGTGGCCCGCAGCGGGCTTTGCGGGCTCGCCCCCGCCCGCCACGAGCCCTGGCTCCTCGGCGCGGGCCTCGCCGAGATCGCCGTGTCCCGCGGCGGGCTCGGCGGGCTCACCCCCGCCCGCCACGAGCCCTGGCGCCTCGGCGCGGGCCTCCCCGAGCTCGCCGTGGCCCGCGGCGGGCTCGGCGGGCTCGCCCCCGCCCGCCACGAGCCCTGGCGCCTCGGCGCGGGCCTCCCCGAGCTCGCCGTGGCTCACAGCGGGCTTTGCGGGCTCGCCCCCGCCCGCCACGAGCCCTGGCGCCTCGGCGCGGGCCTCCCCGAGCTCGCCGTTGCGCACAGCGGGCTTTGCGGGCTCCACCGCACCCGCCACGAGCCCTGGCGCGTCGGCGCGGGCCTCCCCGAGCTCGCCGTGGCTCGCGGCGGGCTTTGCGGGCTCGCCCCCGCCCCCCACGAGCCCTGGCGCGTCGGCGCGGGCCTCCCCGAGCTCGCCGTGGCCCGCAGCGGGCTTTGCGGGCTCGACCCCGCCCGCCACGAGCCCTGGCGCCTCGGCGCGGGCCTCCCCGAGCTCGCCGTGGCTCACAGCGGGCTTTGCGGGCTCGCCCCCGCCCGCCACGAGCCCTGGCGCGTCGGCGCGGGCCTCCCCGAGCTCGCCGTGGCCCGCGGCGGGCTCGGCGGGCTCGCCCCCGCCCGCCACGAGCCCTGGCGCGTCGGCGCGGGCCTCCCCGAGCTCGCCGTGGCTCACAGCGGGCTTTGCGGGCTCGCCCCCGCCCGCCACGAGCCCTGGCGCGTCGGCGCGGGCCTCGCCGAGCTCGCCGTGGCCCGCGGCGGGCTCGGCGGGCTCGCCCCCGCCCGCCTCGAGCCCTGGCGCCTCGGCGCGGGCCTCCCCGAGCTCGCCGTGGCTCGCAGAGGGCTTTGCGGGCTCGCCCCCGCCCGCCACGAGCCCTGGCGCGTCGGCGTGGGCCTTCCCGAGCTCGCCGTGGCCCACGGCGGGCTCGGCGGGCTCGCCCCCGCCCGCCGCGAGCCCTGGCGCCTCGGCGCGGGCCTCCCCGAGCTTGCCGTGGCTCGCGGCGGGCTCGGCGGGCTCGCCCCCGCCCGCCACGAGCCCTGGCGCCTCGGCGCGGGCCTCCCCGAGCTCGCCGTGGCCCGCGGCGGGCTCGGCGGGCTCGCCCCCGCCCGCCACGAGCCCTGGCGCCTCGGCGCGGGCCTCCCCGAGCTCGCCGTGGCTCGCAGCGGGCTTTGCGGGCTCGCCCCCGCCCGCCACGAGCCCTGGCGCCTAGGCGCGGGCCTCCCCGAGCTCGCCGTGGCCCGCGGCGGGCTCGGCGGGCTCGCCCCTGCCCGCCACGAGCCCTGGCACGTCGGCGCGGGCGTCGCCGAGCTCGCCATGGCCCGCAGCGGGCTTTGCGGGCTCGACCCGCCCGCCACGAGCCCTGGCGCGTCGGCGCGGGCTTCCCCGAGCTCGCCGTGGCCCGCGGCGGGCTCGGCGGGCTCGCCCGCGCCCGCCTCGAGCCCTGGCGCGTCGGCGCGGGCCTCCCTGAGCTCGCCGTGGCTCGCAGCGGGCTTTGCGGGCTCGCCCCCGCCCGCCACGAGCCCTGGCGCCTCGGCGCGGGCCTCCCCGAGCTCGCCGTGGCCCGCAGCGGGCTTTGCGGGCTCGCCCCCGCCCGCCACGAGCCCTGGCACGTCGGCGTGGGCCTCCCCGAGCTCGCCGTGGCCCGCAGCGGGCTTTGCGGGCTCGCCCCTGCCCGCCACGAGCCCTGGCGCGTCGGCGCGGGCCTCCCCGAGCTCGCCGTGGCCCGCAGCGGTCTTTGCGGGCTCGCCCCCGCCCGCCTCGAGCCCTGGCGCGTCAGCGCGGGCCTCCCCGAGCTCGCCGTGGCCCGCAGCGGGCTCGGCGGGCTCGCCCCCGCCCGCCTCGAGCCCTGGCGCGTCGGCGCGGGCCTCCCCGAGCTCGCCGTGGCCCGCAGCGGGTTTTGCGGGCTCGCCCCTGCCCGCCACGAGCCCTGGCGCCTCGGCGTGGGCCTCGCGGAGCTCGCCGTGGCCCGCGGCGGGCTCGGCGGGCTCGCCCCCGCCCGCCACGAGCCCTGGCGCCTCGGCGCGGGCCTCCCCGAGCTCGCCGTGGCCCGCAGCGGTCTTTGCGGGATCGCCCCCGCCCGCCATGAGCCCTGGTGCGTCGGCGCCGGCCTCGCCGAGCTCGCCGTGGCCCGCGGCGGGCTCGGTGGGCTCGCCCCCGCCCGCCTCGAGCCCTGGCGCGTCGGCGCGGGCCTCCCCGAGCTCGCCGTGGCTCGCAGCGGGCTTTGCGGGCTCGCCCCCGCCCGCCACGAGCCCTGGCGCCTCTGCGCGGGCCTCCCCGAGCTCGCCGTGGCCCGCAGCGGGCTTTGCGGGCTCGCCCCCGCCCGCCACGAGCCCTGGCGCGTCGGCGCGGGCCTCCCCGAGCTCGCCGTGGCCTGCGGCGGGCTCGACGGGCTCGCCCCCGCCCACCTCGAGCCCTGGCGCGTCGGCCCGGTCCTCTCCGACCTCGCCGTGGCCCGCGCCGGGTTGGCGGGCTCGCCCCCGCCCGCCACGAGCCCTGGCGCGTCGGCGCGGGCCTCCCCGAGCTCGCCGTGGCCCGCGGCGGGCTCGGCGGGCTCGCCCCCGCCTGCCTCGAGCCCCGGCGCGTCGGCGCGGGCCTCGCCGAGCTCGCCGTGGCCCGCAGCGGGCTTGGCGGGCTCGCCCCCGCCCGCCACGAGCCCTGGCGCCTCGGCGCGGGCCTCCCCGAGCTCGCCGTGGCCCGCGCCGGGCTCGGCGGGCTCGCCCCCGCCCGCCTCGACCCCTGGCGCGTCGGCGCGGGCCTCGCCGAGCTCGCCGTGGCCCGCAGCGGGCTCTGCGGGCTCACCCCCGCCCGCCCCGAGCCCTGGGGCGTCGGCGCGGGCCTCCCCGAGCTCGCCGTGGCCCGCAGCGGGCTCGGAGGGCTCGCCCCCGCCCGCCTCGAGCCCTGGCACTTCGGCGCGGGCCTCCCCGAGCTCGCCGTGGCCCGCGGCGGGCTCGGCGGGCTCGCCCCCGCCCGCCTCGAGCCCTGGCGCGTCGGCGCGGGCCTCCCTGAGCTCGCCGTGGCTCGCAGCGGGCTTTGCGGGCTCGCCCCCGCCCGCCACGGGCCCTGGCGCCTCGGCGCGGGCCTCCCTGACCTCGCCGTGGCTCGCAGCGGGCTTTGCGGGCTCGCCCCCGCCCGCCACGAGCCCTGGCGCGTCGGCGCAGGCCTCCCCGAGCTCGCCGTGGCTCGCAGCGGGCTTTGCGGGCTCGCCCCCGCCCGCCACGAGCCCTGGCACGTCGGCGCGGGCCTCCCCGAGCTCGCCGTGGCCCGCAGCGGGCTCGGCGGGCTCGCCCCCGCCCGCCACGAGCCCTGGCGCCTCGGCGCGGGCCTCGCCGAGCTCGCCGTGGCTCGCAGCGGGCTCGGCGGGCTCGCCCCCGCCCGCCACGAGCCCTGGCGCGTCGGCGCCGGCCTCCCCGAGCTCGCCGTGGCCCGCGGCGGGCTCGGCGGGCTCGCCCCCACCCGCCTCGAACCCTGGCGCGTCGGCGCGGGCCTCCCCGAGCTCGCCGTGGCCCGCAGCGGGCTTTGCGGGCTCGCCCCCGCCCGCCACGAGCCCTGGCGCCTCGGCGCGGGCCTCCCCGAGCTCGCCGTGGCCCGCAGCGGGCTTTGCGGACTCGCCCCCGCCCGCCACGAGCCCTGGCGCCTCGGCGCGGGCCTCCCCGAGCTCGCCGTGGCTCGCAGCGGGCTTTGCGGGCTCGCCCCCGCCCGCCACGAGCCCTGGCACGTCGGCGCGGGCTTCCCCGAGCTCGCCGTGGCCCGCGGCGGGCTCGGCGGGCTCGCCCCTGCCCGCCTCGAGCCCTGGCGCGTCGG
Source organism: Struthio camelus (assembly GCF_040807025.1). Classification (NCBI taxonomy): domain Eukaryota; kingdom Metazoa; phylum Chordata; class Aves; order Struthioniformes; family Struthionidae; genus Struthio; species Struthio camelus. Next base: position 7,268 of record NW_027182562.1, read on the forward strand.
CACGGGCCTCCCCGAGCTCGCCGTGGCCCGCGGCGGGCTCGGCGGGCTCGCCCCCGCCCGCCTCGAGCCCTGGCGCCTCGGCGCGGGCCTCCCTGAGCTCGCCGTGGCTCGCAGCGGGCTTTGCGGGCTCACCCCCGCCCGCCACGAGCCCTGGCGCGTCGGCGCGGGCCTCCCTGAGCTCGCCGTGGCCCGCAGCGGTCTTTGCGGGCTCGCCCCCGCCCGCCACGAGCCCTGGCGCGTCGGCGCCGGCCTCCCCGAGCTCGCCGTGGCCCGCAGCGGGCTCGGAGGGCTCGCCCCCGCCCGCCACGAGCCCTGGCGCGTCGGCGCGGGCCTCCCCGAGCTCGCCGTGGCCCGCGGCGGGCTCGGCGGGCTCGCCCCCGCCCGCCTCGAGCCCTGGCGCCTCGGCGCGGGCCTCCCCGAGCTCGCCGTGGCCCGCAGCGGGCTCGGAGGGCTCGCCCCCGCCCGCCTCGAGCCCTGGCGCCTCGGCGCGGGCCTCCCTGAGCTCGCCGTGGCTCGCAGCGGGCTTTGCGGGCTCACCCCCGCCCGCCACGACCCTTGGCGCGTCGGCGCGGGCCTCCCCGAGCTCGCCGTGGCCCGCAGCGGGCTTTGCGGGCTCGACCCCGCCCGCCACGAGCCCTGGCACGTCGGCGCGGGCTTCCCCGAGCTCGCCGTGGCCCGCGGCGGGCTCGGTGGGCTCGCCCCTGCCCGCCTCGAGCCCTGGCGCGTCGGCACGGGCCTCCCCGAGCTCGCCGTGGCCCGCGGCGGGCTCGGCGGGCTCGCCCCCGCCCGCCTCGAGCCCTGGCGCCTCGGCGCGGGCCTCCCTGAGCTCGCCGTGGCTCGCAGCGGGCTTTGCGGGCTCGCCCCCGCCCGCCTCGAGCCCTGGCGCGTCGGCGCGGGCCTCCCCGAGCTCGCCGTGGCCCGCAGCGGGCTTTGCGGGCTCGCCCCCGCCCGCCACGAGCCCTGGCGCGTCGGCGCGGGCCTCCCCGAGCTCGCCGTGGCTCAAAGCGGGCTTTGCGGGCTTGCCCCCGCCCGCCACGAGCCCTGGTCTGTCGGCGCGGGCCTCCCCGAGCTCGCCGTGGCCCGCGGCGGGCTCGGCGGGCTCGCCCCCGCCCGCCACGAGCCCTGGCGCGTCGGCGCGGGCCTCCCCGAGCTCGCCGTGGCTCACAGCGGGCTTTGCGGGCTCGCCCCCGCCCGCCACGAGCCCTGGCGCGTCGGCGCGGGCCTCGCCGAGCTCGCCGTGGCCCGCGGCAGGCTCGGCGGGCTCGCCCCCGCCCGCCTCGAGCCCTGGCGCCTCGGCGCGGGCCTCCCCGAGCCCGCCGTGGCTCGCAGAGGGCTTTGCGGGCTCGCCCCCGCCCGCTACGAGCCCTGGCGCGTCGGCGTGGGCCTTCCCGAGCTCGCCGTGGCCCACGGCGGGCTCGGCGGGCTCGCCCCCGCCCGCCGCGAGCCCTGGCGCCTCGGCGCGGGCCTCCCCGAGCTTGCCGTGGCTCGCGGCGGGCTCGGCGGGCTCGCCCCCGCCCGCCACGAGCCCTGGCGCCTCGGCTCGGGCCTCCCCGAGCTCGCCGTGGCCCGCGGCGGGCTCGGCGGGCTCGCCCCCGCCCGCCACGAGCCCTGGCGCCTCGGCGCGGGCCTCCCCGAGCTCGCCGTGTCCCGCAGCGGGCTTTGCGGGCTCGCCCCCGCCCGCCGCGGGCCCTGGCGCATCGGTGCGGGCCTCGCCGAGCTCGCCGTGGCCCGCGGCGGGCTCGGCGGGCTCGCCCCCGCCCGCCCCGGGCCCTGGCGCGTCGGCGCGGGCCTCGCCGAGCTCGCCGTGGCCCGCGGCGGGCTTTGCGGGCTCGCCCCCGCCCACCACGAGCCCTGGCGCCTCGGCGCGGGCCTCGCCGAGCTCGCCGTGGCCCGCGGTGGGCTTTGCGGGCTCGCCCCCGCCCGCCTCGAGCCCTGGCGCGTCGGCGCGGGCCTCGCCGAGCTCGCCGTGGCCCGCGGCGGGCTCGGCGGGCTCGCCCCCGCCCGCCGAGGGCCCTGGCGCATCGGTGCGGGCCTCCCCGAGCTCGCCGTGGCTCACAGCGGGCTTTGCGGGCTCGCCCCCGCCCGCCACGAGCCCTGGCGCGTCGGCGCGGGCCTCGCCGAGCTCGCCGTGGCCCGCGGCAGGCTCGGCGGGCTCGCCCCCGCCCGCCTCGAGCCCTGGCGCCTCGGCGCGGGCCTCCCCGAGCCCGCCGTGGCTCGCAGAGGGCTTTGCGGGCTCGCCCCCGCCCGCTACGAGCCCTGGCGCGTCGGCGTGGGCCTTCCCGAGCTCGCCGTGGCCCACGGCGGGCTCGGCGGGCTCGCCCCCGCCCGCCGCGAGCCCTGGCGCCTCGGCGCGGGCCTCCCCGAGCTTGCCGTGGCTCGCGGCGGGCTCGGCGGGCTCGCCCCCGCCCGCCACGAGCCCTGGCGCCTCGGCTCGGGCCTCCCCGAGCTCGCCGTGGCCCGCGGCGGGCTCGGCGGGCTCGCCCCCGCCCGCCACGAGCCCTGGCGCGTCGGCGCGGGCCTCCCCGAGCTCGCCGTGGCTCAAAGCGGGCTTTGCGGGCTTGCCCCCGCCCGCCACGAGCCCTGGTCTGTCGGCGCGGGCCTCGCCGAGCTCGCCGTGGCCCGCGGCGGGCTCGGCGGGCTCGCCCCCGCCCGCCACGAGCCCTGGCGCGTCGGCGCGGGCCTCCCTGAGCTCGCCGTGGCTCGCAGCGGGCTTTGCGGGCTCGCCCCCGCCCGCCTCGAGCCCTGGCGCCTCGGCTCGGGCCTCCCCGAGCTCGCCGTGGCCCGCGGCGGGCTCGGCGGGCTCGCCCCCGCCCGCCACGAGCCCTGGCGCGTCGGCGCGGGCCTCCCCGAGCTCGCCGTGGCTCAAAGCGGGCTTTGCGGGCTTGCCCCCGCCCGCCACGAGCCCTGGTCTGTCGGCGCGGGCCTCGCCGAGCTCGCCGTGGCCCGCGGCGGGCTCGGCGGGCTCGCCCCCGCCCGCCACGAGCCCTGGCGCGTCGGCGCGGGCCTCCCCGAGCTCGCCGTGGCTCACAGCGGGCTTTGCGGGCTCGCCCCCGCCCGCCACGAGCCCTGGCGCGTCGGCGCGGGCCTCGCCGAGCTCGCCGTGGCCCGCGGCAGGCTCGGCGGGCTCGCCCCCGCCCGCCTCGAGCCCTGGCGCCTCGGCGCGGGCCTCCCCGAGCCCGCCGTGGCTCGCAGAGGGCTTTGCGGGCTCGCCCCCGCCCGCTACGAGCCCTGGCGCGTCGGCGTGGGCCTTCCCGAGCTCGCCGTGGCCCACGGCGGGCTCGGCGGGCTCGCCCCCGCCCGCCGCGAGCCCTGGCGCCTCGGCGCGGGCCTCCCCGAGCTTGCCGTGGCTCGCGGCGGGCTCGGCGGGCTCGCCCCCGCCCGCCACGAGCCCTGGCGCCTCGGCTCGGGCCTCCCCGAGCTCGCCGTGGCCCGCGGCGGGCTCGGCGGGCTCGCCCCCGCCCGCCACGAGCCCTGGCGCGTCGGCGCGGGCCTCCCCGAGCTCGCCGTGTCCCGCAGCGGGCTTTGCGGGCTCGCCCCCGCCCGCCGCGGGCCCTGGCGCATCGGTGCGGGCCTCGCCGAGCTCGCCGTGGCCCGCGGCGGGCTCGGCGGGCTCGCCCCCGCCCGCCCCGGGCCCTGGCGCGTCGGCGCGGGCCTCGCCGAGCTCGCCGTGGCCCGCGGCGGGCTTTGCGGGCTCGCCCCCGCCCACCACGAGCCCTGGCGCCTCGGCGCGGGCCTCGCCGAGCTCGCCGTGGCCCGCGGTGGGCTTTGCGGGCTCGCCCCCGCCCGCCTCGAGCCCTGGCGCGTCGGCGCGGGCCTCGCCGAGCTCGCCGTGGCCCGCGGCGGGCTCGGCGGGCTCGCCCCCGCCCGCCGCGGGCCCTGGCGCGTCGGCGCGGGCCTCCCCGAGCTCGCCGTGGCCTGCGGCGGGCTCGGCGGGCTCGCCCCCGCCCGCCGCGGGCCCTGGCGCGTCGGCGCGGGCCTCGCCGAGCTGGCCGTGGCCCGCGGCGGGCTCGGCGGGCTCGCCCCCGCCCGCCGCGGGCCCTGGCGCGTCGGCGCGGGCCTCGCCGAGCTGGCCGTGGCCCGCGGCGGGCTCGGCGGGCTCGCCCCCGCCCGCCGCGGGCCCTGGCGCGTCGGCGCGGGCCTCGCCGAGCTCGCCGTGGCCCGCAGCGGGCTTTGTGGGCTCGCCCCCGCCCGCCTCGAGCCCTGGCGCGTCGGCGCGGGCCTCGCCGAGCTCGCCGTGGCCCGCGGCGGGCTTTGTGGGCTCACCCCCGCCCGCCTCGAGCCCTGGCGCGTCGGCGCGGGCCTCCCCGAGCTCGTCGTGGCCCGCAGTGGGCTCGGCGGGCTCGCTACCGCCCACCTCGATCCCTGGCGCGTCGGCGCGGGCCTCGCCGAGCTCGCCGTGGCCCGCGGCGGGCTCGGCGGGCTCGCCCCCGCCCGCCACGAGCCCTGGCGCGTCGGCGCGGGCCTCCCCGAGCTCGCCGTGGCCCGCAGCGGGCTTTGTGGGCTCGCCCCCGCCCGCCTCGAGCCCTGGCGCGTCGGCGCGGGCCTCCCCGAGCTCGCCGTGGCCCGCAGTGGGCTCGGCGGGCTCGCTACCGCCCGCCGCGGGCCCTGGCGCGTCGGCGCGGGCCTCGCCGAGCTCGCCGTGGCTCGCAGCGGGCTTTGTGGGCTCGCCCCCGCCCGCCACGAGCCCTGGCGCGTCGGCGCGGGCCTCCCCGAACTCGCCGTGGCCCGCGGTGGGCTCGGCGGGCTCGCCCCCGCCCGCCGCGGGCCCTGGCGCGTCGGCGCGGGCCTCGCCGAGCTCGCCGTGGCCCGCAGCGGGCTTTGTGGGCTCGCCCCCGCCCGCCACGAGCCCTGGCGCGTCGGCGCGGGCCTCCCCGAGCTCGCCGTGGCCCGCAGTGGGCTCGGCGGGCTCGCTACCGCCCGCCTCGATCCCTGGCGCGTCGGCGCGGGCCTCGCCGAGCTCGCCGTGGCCCGCAGCGGGCTTTGTAGGCTCGCCCCCGCCCGCCGCGGGCCCTGGCGCGTCGGCGCGGGCCTCCCCGAGCTCGCCGTGTCCCGCAGCGGGCTTTGCGGGCTCGCCCCCGCCCACCACGAGCCCTGGCGCCTCGGCGCGGGCCTCGCCGAGCTCGCCGTGGCCCGCGGCGGGCTTTGCGGGCTCGCCCCCGCCCGCCACGAGCCCTGGTGCCTCGGCGCGGGCCTCGCCGAGCTCGCCGTGGCCCACGGCGGGCTCGGCGGGCTCGCCCCCGCCCGCCGCAGGCCCTGGCGCGTCGGCGCGGGCCTCGCCGAGCTCGCCGTGGGCCGCAGCGGGCTTTGCGGGCTCGCCCCCGCCCGCCACGAGCCCTGGCGCGTCGGCGCGGGCCTCCCCGAGCTCGCCGTGGCCTGCAGCGGGCTCGGCGGGCTCGCCCCCGCCCGCCGCGGGCCCTGGCGCGTCGGCGCGGGCCTCCCCGAGCTCGCCGTGGCCCGCGGCGGGCTCGGCGGGCTCGCCCCCGCCCGCCCCGGGCCCTGGCGCGTCGGCGCGGGCCTCGCCCAGCTCGCCGTGGCCCGCGACGGGCTCGGCGGGCTCGCCCCCGCCCGCCCCGGGCCCTGGCGCGTCGGCGCGGGCCTCGCCCAGCTCGCCGTGGCCCGCGACGGGCTCGGCGGGCTCGCCCCCGCCCGCCGAGGGCCCTGGCGCATCGGTGCGGGCCTCGCCGAGCTCGCCGTGGCCCGCGGTGGGCTCGGCGGGCTCGCCCCCGCCCGCCCCGGGCCCTGGCGCGTCGGCGCGGGCCTCGCCGAGCTCGCCGTGGCCCGCGGCGGGCTCGGCGGGCTCGCCCCCGCCCGCCCCGGGCCCTGGCGCGTCGGCGCGGGCCTCCCCGAGCTCTCCGTGGCCCGTGACGGGCTCGGCGGGCTCGCCCCCGCCCGCCCCGGGCCCTGGCGCGTCGGCGCGGGCCTCGCCGAGCTCGCCGTGGCCCGCGGAGGGCTCGGCGGGCTCGCCCCCGCCCGCCGCGGGCCCTGGCGCGTCGGCGCGGGCCTCGCCGAGCTGGCCGTGGCCCGCAGCGGGCTTTGCGGGCTCGCCCCCGCCCGCCACGAGCCCTGGCGCCTCGGCGCGGGCCTCGCTGAGCTCGCCGTGGCCCGCGGCGGGCTTTGCGGGCTTGCCCCCGCCCGCCTCCAGCCCTGGGGTGTCGGCGCGGGCCTCCCCGCGCTCGCCGTGGCCCGCAGCGGGCTTTGCGGGCTCGCCCCCGCCCGCCGCGGGCCCTGGCGCGTCGGCGCGGGCCTCGCCGAGCTCGCCGTGGCCCGCGGCGGGCTCGGCGGGCTCGCCCCCGCCCGCCCCGGGCCCTGGCGCGTCGGCGCGGGCCTCGCCGAGCTCGCCGTGGCCCGCGGCGGGCTCCCCGGGCTCGCCCCCGCCCGCCGCGGGCCCTGGCGCGTCGGCGCGGGCCTCCCCGAGCTCGCCGTGGCCCGCGGCGGGCTCCCCGGGCTCGCCCCCGCCCGCCGCGGGCCCTGGCGCGTCGGCGCGGGCCTCGCCGAGCTCGCCGTGGCCCGCGGCGGGCTCGGCGGGCTCGCCCCCGCCCGCCTCGAGCCCTGGCGCGTCGCCGCGGGCCTCCCCGAGCTCGCCGTGGCCCGCAGCGGGCTTTGCGGGCTCGCCCCCGCCCGCCGCGGGCCCTGGCGCGTCGGCGCGGGCCTCGCCGAGCTCGCCGTGGCCCGCGGCGGGCTCGGCGGGCTCGCCCCCGCCCGCCCCGGGCCCTGGCGCGTCGGCGCGGGCCTCGCCGAGCTCGCCGTGGCCCGCGGCGGGCTCCCCGGGCTCGCCCCCGCCCGCCCCGGGCCCTGGCGCGTCGGCGCGGGCCTCGCCGAGCTCGCCGTGGCCCGCGGCGGGCTCGGCGGGCTCGCCCCCGCCCGCCGCGGGCCCTGGCGCGTCGGCGCGGGCCTCGCCGAGCTCGCCGTGGCCCGCAGCGGGCTTTGCGGGCTCGCCCCCGCCCGCCTCGAGCCCTGGCGCGTCGGCGCGGGCCTCGCCGAGCTCGCCGTGGCCCGCAGTGGGCTCGGCGGGCTCGCTACCGCCCGCCTCGATCCCTGGCGCGTCGGCGCGGGCCTCGCCGAGCTCGCCGTGGCCCGCAGCGGGCTTTGTGGGCTCGCCCCCGCCCGCCACGAGCCCTGGCGCGTCGGCGCGGGCCTCGCCGAGCTCGCCGTGGCCCGCGGCGGGCTCGGCGGGCTCGCCCCCGCCCGCCGCGGGCCCTGGCGCGTCGGCGCGAGCCTCGCCGAGCTCGCCGTGGCCCGCGGCGGGCTCGGCGGGCTCGCCCCCGCCCGCCGCGGGCCCTGGCGGGTCGGCGCGGGCCTCGCCGAGCTCGCCGTGGCCCGCGGCGGGCTCGGCGGGCTCGCCCCCGCCCGCCGCGGGCCCTGGCGCGTCGGCGCGGGCCTCGCCGAGCTCGCCGTGGCCCGCGGCGGGCTCGGCGGGCTCGCCCCCGCCCGCCGCGGGCCCTGGCGCGTCGGCGCGGGCCTCGCCGAGCTCGCCGTGGCCCGCGGCGGGCTCGGCGGGCTCGCCCCCGCCCGCCGCGGGCCCTGGCGCGTCGGCGCGGGCCTCGCCGAGCTCGCCGTGGCCCGCGGCGGGCTCGGCGGGCTCACCCCCGCCCGCCCCGGGCCCTGGCGCGTCGGCGCGGGCCTCGCCGAGCTCGCCGTGGCCCGCGGCGGGCTTTGTGGGCTCACCCCCGCCCGCCGCGGGCCCTGGCGCGTCGGCGCGGGCCTCCCCGAGCTCGCCGTGGCCCGCAGTGGGCTCGGCGGGCTCGCTACCGCCCACCTCGATCCCTGGCGCGTCGGCGCGGGCCTCGCCGAGCTCGCCGTGGCCCGCAGCGGGCTTTGTGGGCTCGCCCCCGCCCGCCACAAGCCCTGGCGCGTCGGCGCGGGCCTCCCCGAACTCGCCGTGGCCCGCGGTGGGCTCGGCGGGCTCGCCCCCGCCCGCCGCGGGCCCTGGCGCGTCGGCGCGGGCCTCGCCGAGCTCGCCGTGGCCCGCGGCGGGCTCGGCGGGCTCGCCCCCGCCCGCCACGAGCCCTGGCGCGTCGGCGCGGGCCTCCCCGAGCTCGCCGTGGCCCGCAGCGGGCTTTGTGGGCTCGCCCCCGCCCGCCTCGAGCCCTGGCGCGTCGGCGCGGGCCTCCCCGAGCTCGCCGTGGCCCGCAGTGGGCTCGGCGGGCTCGCTACCGCCCGCCTCGATCCCTGGCGCGTCGGCGCGGGCCTCGCCGAGCTCGCCGTGGCCCGCAGCGGGCTTTGTGGGCTCGCCCCCGTCCGCCACGAGCCCTGGTGCCTCGGCGCGGGCCTCCCCGAGCTCGCCGTGGCCCGCGGCGGGCTCGGCGGGCTCGCCCCCGCCCGCCGCGGGCCCTGGCGCGTCGGCGCGGGCCTCGCCGAGCTCGCCGTGGCCCGCAGCGGGCTTTGCGGGCTCGCCCCCGCCCGCCACGAGCCCTGGCGCGTCGGCGCGGGCCTCCCCGAGCTCGCCGTGGCCTGCAGCGGGCTCGGCGGGCTCGCCCCCGCCCGCCACGGGCCCTGGCGCGTCGGCGCGGGCCTCCCCGAGCTCGCCGTGGCCCGCGGCGGGCTCGGCGGGCTCGCCCCCGCCCGCCGCGGGCCCTGGCGCGTCGGCGCGGGCCTCGCCGAGCTCGCCGTGGCCCGCAGCGGGCTTTGCGGGCTCGCCCCCGCCCGCCACGAGCCCTGGCGCGTCGGCGCGGGCCTCGCCGAGCTCGCCGTGGCCTGCAGCGGGCTCGGCGGGCTCGCCCCCGCCCGCCGCGGGCCCTGGCGCGTCGGCGCGGGCCTCGCCGAGCTCGCCGTGGCCCGCGGCGGGCTCGGCGGGCTCGCCCCCGCCCGCCCCGGGCCCTGGCGCGTCGGCGCGGGCCTCGCCGAGCTCGCCGTGGCCCGCAGCGGGCTTTGCGGGCTCGCCCCCGCCCGCCGCGGGCCCTGGCGCGTTGGCGCGGGCCTCCCCGAGCTCGCCGTGGCCCGCGCCGGGCTCCCCGGGCTCGCCCCCGCCCGCCGCGGGCCCTGGCGCGTCGGCGCGGGCCTCCCCGAGCTCGCCGTGGCCCGCGGCGGGCTCCCCGGGCTCGCCCCCGCCCGCCGCGGGCCCTGGCGCGTCGGCGCGGGCCTCCCCGAGCTCGCCGTGGCCCGCAGCGGGCTTTGTGGGCTCGCCCCCGCCCGCCTCGAGCCCTGGCTCGTCAGCGCGGGCCTCCCTGAGCTCGCCGTGGCCCGCAGTGGGCTCGGCGGGCTCGCTACCGCCCGCCTCGATCCCTGGCGCGTCGGCGCGGGCCTCGCCGAGCTCGCCGTGGCCCGCAGCGGGCTTTGTAGGCTCGCCCCCGCCCGCCACGAGCCCTGGCGCGTCGGCGCGGGCCTCCCCGAGCTCGCCGAGGCCCGCGGTGGGCTCGGCGGGCTCGCCCCCGCCCGCCGCGGGCCCTGGCGCGTCGGCGCGGGCCTCGCCGAGCTCGCCGTGGCCCGCGGCGGGCTCGGCGGGCTCGCCCCCGCCCGCCCCGGGCCCTGGCGCGTCGGCGCGGGCCTCCCCGAGCTCGCCGTGTCCCGCAGCGGGCTTTGCGGGCTCGCCCCCGCCCGCCCCGGGCCCTGGCACGTCGGCGCGGGCCTCGCCGAGCTCGCCGTGGCCCGCGGCGGGCTCGGCGGGCTCGCCCCCGCCCGCCCCGGGCCCTGGCGCGTCGGCGCGGGCCTCGCCGAGCTCGCCGTGGCCCGCGGCGGGCTTTGCGGGCTCGCCCCCGCCCACCACGAGCCCTGGCGCCTCGGCGCGGGCCTCGCCGAGCTCGCCGTGGCCCGCGGCGGGCTTTGCGGGCTCGCCCCCGCCCGCCTCGAGCCCTGGCGCGTCGGCGCGGGCCTCGCCGAGCTCGCCGTGGCCCGCGGCGGGCTCGGCGGGCTCGCCCCCGCCCGCCGCGGGCCCTGGCGCGTCGGCGCGGGCCTCCCCGAGCTCGCCGTGGCCCGCGGCGGGCTTTGCGGGCTCGCCCCCGCCCGCCTCGAGCCCTGGCGCGTCGGCGCGGGCCTCGCCGAGCTCGCCGTGGCCCGCGGCGGGCTCGGCGGGCTCGCCCCCGCCCGCCGCGGGCCCTGGCGCGTCGGCGTGAGCCTCGCCGAGCTCGCCGTGGCCCGCGGCGGGCTCGGCGGGCTCGCCCCCGCCCGCCGCGGGCCCTGGCGGGTCGGCGCGGGCCTCGCCGAGCTCGCCGTGGCCCGCGGCGGGCTCGGCGGGCTCGCCCCCGCCCGCCGCGGGCCCTGGCGCGTCGGCGCGGGCCTCGCCGAGCTCGCCGTGGCCCGCGGCGGGCTCCCCGGGCTCGCCCCCGCCCGCCCCGGGCCCTGGCGCGTCGGCGCGGGCCTCGCCGAGCTCGCCGTGGCCCGCGGCGGGCTCGGCGGGCTCGCCCCCGCCCGACGCGGGCCCTGGCGCGTCGGCGCGGGCCTCGCCGAGCTCGCCGTGGCCCGCGGCGGGCTCGGCGGGCTCACCCCCGCCCGCCCCGGGCCCTGGCGCGTCGGCGCGGGCCTCGCCGAGCTCGCCGTGGCCCGCGGCGGGCTTTGTGGGCTCACCCCCGCCCGCCTCGAGCCCTGGCGCGTCGGCGCCGGCCTCCCCGAACTCGCCGTGGCCCGCGGTGGGCTCGGCGGGCTCTCCCCCGCCCGCCGCGGGCCCTGGCGCGTCGGCGCGGGCCTCCCCGAGCTCGCCGTGGCCCGCAGCGGGCTTTGTGGGCTCGCCCCCGCCCGCCTCGAGCCCTGGCGCGTCGGCGCGGGCCTCCCCGAGCTCGCCGTGGCCCGCAGTGGGCTCGGCGGGCTCGCTACCGCCCGCCTCGATCCCTGGCGCGTCGGCGCGGGCCTCGCCGAGCTCGCCGTGGCCCGCAGCGGGCTTTGTGGGCTCGCCCCCGTCCGCCACGAGCCCTGGTGCCTCGGCGCGGGCCTCGCCGAGCTCGCCGTGGCCCGCGGCGGGCTCGGCGGGCTCGCCCCCGCCCGCCGCGGGCCCTGGCGCGTCGGCGCGGGCCTCGCCGAGCTCGCCGTGGCCCGCAGCGGGCTTTGCGGGCTCGCCCCCGCCCGCCACGAGCCCTGGCGCGTCGGCGCGGGCCTCCCCGAGCTCGCCGTGGCCTGCAGCGGGCTCGGCGGGCTCGCCCCCGCCCGCCACGGGCCCTGGCGCGTCGGCGCGGGCCTCCCCGAGCTCGCCGTGGCCCGCGGCGGGCTCGGCGGGCTCGCCCCCGCCCGCCCCGGGCCCTGGCGCGTCGGCGCGGGCCTCGCCGAGCTCGCCGTGGCCCGCAGCGGGCTTTGCGGGCTCGCCCCCGCCCGCCACGAGCCCTGGCGCGTCGGCGCGGGCCTCGCCGAGCTCGCCGTGGCCTGCAGCGGGCTCGGCGGGCTCGCCCCCGCCCGCCGCGGGCCCTGGCGCGTCGGCGCGGGCCTCGCCGAGCTCGCCGTGGCCCGCGGCGGGCTCGGCGGGCTCGCCCCCGCCCGCCCCGGGCCCTGGCGCGTCGGCGCGGGCCTCGCCGAGCTCGCCGTGGCCCGCAGCGGGCTTTGCGGGCTCGCCCCCGCCCGCCGCGGGCCCTGGCGCGTCGGCGCGGGCCTCCCCGAGCTCGCCGTGGCCCGCGCCGGGCTCGGCGGGCTCGCCCCCGCCCGCCGCGGGCCCTGGCGCGTCGGCGCGGGCCTCCCCGAGCTCGCCGTGGCCCGCAGCGGGCTTTGTGGGCTCGCCCCCGCCCGCCTCGAGCCCTGGCGCGTCGGCGCGGGCCTCCCTGAGCTCGCCGTGGCCCGCAGTGGGCTCGGCGGGCTCGCTACCGCCCGCCTCGATCCCTGGCGCGTCGGCGCGGGCCTCGCCGAGCTCGCCGTGGCCCGCAGCGGGCTTTGTGGGCTCGCCCCCGTCCGCCACGAGCCCTGGCGCGTCGGCGCGGGCCTCCCCGAGCTCGCCGTGGCCCGCAGTGGGCTCGGCGGGCTCGCTACCGCCCGCCGCGGGCCCTGGCGCGTCGGCGCGGGCCTCGCCGAGCTCGCCGTGGCCCGCAGCGGGCTTTGTGGGCTCGCCCCCGCCCGCCACGAGCCCTGGCGCGTCGGCGCGGGCCTCCCCGAACTCGCCGTGGCCCGCGGTGGGCTCGGCGGGCTCGCCCCCGCCCGCCGCGGGCCCTGGCGCGTCGGCGCGGGCCTCGCCGAGCTCGCCGTGGCCCGCAGCGGGCTTTGTGGGCTCGCCCCCGCCCGCCACGAGCCCTGGCGCATCGGCGCGGGCCTCCCCGAGCTCGCCGTGGCCCGCAGTGGGCTCGGCGGGCTCGCTACCGCCCGCCTCGATCCCTGGCGCGTCGGCGCGGGCCTCGCCGAGCTCGCCGTGGCCCGCAGCGGGCTTTGTAGGCTCGCCCCCGCCCGCCGCGGGCCCTGGCGCGTCGGCGCGGGCCTCCCCGAGCTCGCCGTGTCCCGCAGCGGGCTTTGCGGGCTCGCCCCCGCCCGCCGCGGGCCCTGGCGCGTCGGCGCGGGCCTCGCCGAGCTCGCCGTGGCCCGCGGCGGGCTCGGCGGGCTCGCCCCCGCCCGCCCCGGGCCCTGGCGCGTCGGCGCGGGCCTCCCCGAGCTCGCCGTGGCCCGCAGCGGGCTTTGCGGGCTCGCCCCCGCCCACCACGAGCCTTGGCGCCTCGGCGCGGGCCTCGCCGAGCTCGCCGTGGCCCGCGGCGGGCTTTGCGGGCTCGCCCCCGCCCGCCACGAGCCCTGGTGCCTCGGCGCGGGCCTCGCCGAGCTCGCCGTGGCCCACGGCGGGCTCGGCGGGCTCGCCCCCGCCCGCCGCAGGCCCTGGCGCGTCGGCGCGGGCCTCGCCGAGCTCGCCGTGGCCTGCAGCGGGCTCGGCGGGCTCGCCCCCGCCCGCCGCGGGCCCTGGCGCGTCGGCGCGGGCCTCCCCGAGCTCGCCGTGGCCCGGGGCGGGCTCGGCGGGCTCGCCCCCGCCCGCCCCGGGCCCTGGCGCGTCGGCGCGGGCCTCGCCGAGCTAGCCGTGGCCCGCGGCGGGCTCGGCGGGCTCGCCCCCGCCCGCCGCGGGCCCTGGCGCGTCGGCGCGGGCCTCGCCCAGCTCGCCGTGGCCCGCGACGGGCTCGGCGGGCTCGCCCCCGCCCGCCGCGGGCCCTGGCGCGTCGGTGCGGGCCTCGCCGAGCTCGCCGTGGCCCGCGGTGGGCTCGGCGGGCTCGCCCCCGCCCGCCCCGGGCCCTGGCGCGTCGGCGCGGGCCTCGCCGAGCTCGCCGTGGCCCGCGGCGGGCTCGGCGGGCTCGCCCCCGCCCGCCCCGGGCCCTGGCGCGTCGGCGCGGGCCTCGCCCAGCTCTCCGTGGCCCGTGACGGGCTCGGCGGGCTCGCCCCCGCCCGCCCCGGGCCCTGGCGCGTCGGCGCGGGCCTCGCCGAGCTCGCCGTGGCCCGCGGAGGGCTCGGCGGGCTCGCCCCCGCCCGCCCCGGGCCCTGGCGCGTCGGCGCGGGCCTCGCCGAGCTCGCCGTGGCCCGCAGCGGGCTTTGCGGGCTCGCCCCCGCCCGCCACGAGCCCTGGCGCGTCGGCGCGGGCCTCGCCGAGCTCGCCGTGGCCCGCAGCGGGCTTTGCGGGCTCGCCCCCGCCCGCCACGAGCCCTGGCGCGTCGGCGCGGGCCTCCCCGAGCTCGCCGTGGCCTGCAGCGGGCTCGGCGGGCTCGCCCCCGCCCGCCGCGGGCCCTGGCGCGTCGGCGCGGGCCTCCCCGAGCTCGCCGTGGCCCGCAGCGGGCTCGGCGGGCTCGCCCCCGCCCGCCGCGGGCCCTGGCGCCTCGGCGCGGGCCTCGCCGAGCTCGCCGTGGCCCGCGGCGGGCTTTGCGGGCTCGCCCCCGCCCGCCTCGAGCCCTGGCGCGTCGGCGCGGGCCTCGCCGAGCTCGCCGTGGCCCGCGGCGGGCTCGGCGGGCTCGCCCCCGCCCGCCGCGGGCCCTGGCGCGTCGGCGCGGGCCTCCCCGAGCTCGCCGTGGCCTGCGGCGGGCTCGGCGGGCTCGCCCCCGCCCGCCGCGGGCCCTGGCGCGTCGGCGCGGGCCTCGCCGAGCTGGCCGTGGCCCGCGGCGGGCTCGGCGGGCTCGCCCCCGCCCGCCGCGGGCCCTGGCGCGTCGGCGCGGGCCTCGCCGAGCTCGCCGTGGCCCGCGGCGGGCTCGGCGGGCTCGCCCCCGCCCGCCGCCGGCCCTGGCGCGTCGGCGCGGGCCTCGCCGAGCTCGCCGTGGCCCGCAGCGGGCTTTGTGGGCTCGCCCCCGCCCGCCTCGAGTCCTGGCGCGTCGGCGCGGGCCTCCCCGAGCTCGCCGTGGCCCGCAGTGGGCTCGGCGGGCTCGCTACCGCCCGCCACGAGCCCTGGCGCGTCGGCGCGGGCCTCGCCGAGCTCGCCGTGGCCCGCGGCGGGCTCGGCGGGCTCGCCCCCGCCCGCCGCGGGCCCTGGCGCGTCGGCGCGAGCCTCGCCGAGCTCGCCGTGGCCCGCGGCGGGCTCGGCGGGCTCGCCCCCGCCCGCCGCGGGCCCTGGCGGGTCGGCGCGGGCCTCGCCGAGCTCGCCGTGGCCCGCGGCGGGCTCGGCGGGCTCGCCCCCGCCCGCCGCCGGCCCTGGCTCGTCGGCGCGGGCCTCGCCGAGCTCGCCGTGGCCCGCGGCGGGCTCCCCGGGCTCGCCCCCGCCCGCCCCGGGCCCTGGCGCGTCGGCGCGGGCCTCACCGAGCTCGCCGTGGCCCGCGGCGGGCTCGGCGGGCTCGCCCCCGCCCGCCGCGGGCCCTGGCGCGTCGGCGCGGGCCTCCCCGAGCTCGCCGTGGCCCGCGGCGGGCTCCCCGGGCTCGCCCCCGCCCGCCCCGGGCCCTGGCGCGTCGGCGCGGGCCTCCCCGAGCTCGCCGTGGCCTGCAGCGGGCTCGGCGGGCTCGCCCCCGCCCGCCACGGGCCCTGGCGCGTCGGCGCGGGCCTCGCCGAGCTCGCCGTGGCCCGCGGCGGGCTCGGCGGGCTCGCCCCCGCCCGCCTCGATCCCTGGCGCGTCGGCGCGGGCCTCGCCGAGCTCGCCGTGGCCCGCAGCGGGCTTTGTGGGCTCGCCCCCGCCCGCCACGAGCCCTGGCGCGTCGGCGCGGGCCTCGCCGAGCTCGCCGTGGCCCGCGGCGGGCTCGGCGGGCTCGCCCCCGCCCGCCGCGGGCCCTGGCGCGTCGGCGCGAGCCTCGCCGAGCTCGCCGTGGCCCGCGGCGGGCTCGGCGGGCTCGCCCCCGCCCGCCGCGGGCCCTGGCGGGTCGGCGCGGGCCTCCCCGAGCTCGCCGTGGCCCGCGGCGGGCTCGGCGGGCTCGCCCCCGCCCGCCGCGGGCCCTGGCGCGTCGGCGCGGGCCTCGCCGAGCTCGCCGTGGCCCGCGGCGGGCTCCCCGGGCTCGCCCCCGCCCGCCCCGGGCCCTGGCGCGTCGGCGCGGGCCTCGCCGAGCTCGCCGTGGCCCGCGGCGGGCTCGGCGGGCTCGCCCCCGCCCGCCGCGGGCCCTGGCGCGTCGGCGCGGGCCTCGCCGAGCTCGCCGTGGCCCGCGCCGGGCTCGGCGGGCTCACCCCGCCCGCCCCGGGCCCTGGCGCGTCGGCGCGGGCCTCGCCGAGCTCGCCGTGGCCCGCGGCGGGCTTTGTGGGCTCACCCCCGCCCGCCTCGAGCCCTGGCGCGTCGGCGCGGGCCTCCCCGAGCTCGTCGTGGCCCGCAGTGGGCTCGGCGGGCTCGCTACCGCCCACCTCGATCCCTGGCGCGTCGGCGCGGGCCTCGCCGAGCTCGCCGTGGCCCGCGGCGGGCTCGGCGGGCTCGCCCCCGCCCGCCACGAGCCCTGGCGCGTCGGCGCGGGCCTCCCCGAGCTCGCCGTGGCCCGCAGCGGGCTTTGTGGGCTCGCCCCCGCCCGCCTCGAGCCCTGGCGCGTCGGCGCGGGCCTCCCCGAGCTCGCCGTGGCCCGCAGTGGGCTCGGCGGGCTCGCTACCGCCCGCCGCGGGCCCTGGCGCGTCGGCGCGGGCCTCGCCGAGCTCGCCGTGGCTCGCAGCGGGCTTTGTGGGCTCGCCCCCGCCCGCCACGAGCCCTGGCGCGTCGGCGCGGGCCTCGCCGAGCTCGCCGTGGCCCGCGGTGGGCTCGGCGGGCTCGCCCCCGCCCGCCGCGGGCCCTGGCGCGTCGGCGCGGGCCTCGCCGAGCTCGCCGTGGCCCGCGGCGGGCTCGGCGGGCTCGCCCCCGCCCGCCGCGGGCCCTGGCGCGTCGGCGCGGGCCTCGCCGAGCTCGCCGTGGCTCGCAGCGGGCTTTGTAGGCTCGCCCCCGCCCGCCACGAGCCCTGGCGCGTCGGCGCGGGCCTCGCCGAGCTCGCCGTGGCCCGCGGTGGGCTCGGCGGGCTCGCCCCCGCCCGCCGCGGGCCCTGGCGCGTCGGCGCGGGCCTCGCCGAGCTCGCCGTGGCCCGCGGCGGGCTCGGCGGGCTCGCCCCCGCCCGCCGCGGGCCCTGGCGCGTCGGCGCGGGCCTCCCCGAGCTCGCCGTGTCCCGCAGCGGGCTTTGCGGGCTCGCCCCCGCCCGCCGCGGGCCCTGGCGCGTCGGCGCGGGCCTCGCCGAGCTCGCCGTGGCCCGCGGCGGGCTCGGCGGGCTCGCCCCCGCCCGCCCCGGGCCCTGGCGCGTCGGCGCGGGCCTCGCCGAGCTCGCCGTGGCCCGCAGCGGGCTTTGCGGGCTCGCCCCCGCCCACCACGAGCCCTGGCGCCTCGGCGCGGGCCTCGCCGAGCTCGCCGTGGCCCGCAGCGGGCTTTGCGGGCTCGCCCCCGCCCGCCACGAGCCCTGGTGCCTCGGCGCGGGCCTCGCCGAGCTCGCCGTGGCCCGCGGCGGGCTCGGCGGGCTCGCCCCCGCCCGCCGCGGGCCCTGGCGCGTCGGCGCGGGCCTCGCCGAGCTCGCCGTGGCCCGCAGCGGGCTTTGCGGGCTCGCCCCCGCCCGCCACGAGCCCTGGCGCGTCGGCGCGGGCCTCCCCGAGCTCGCCGTGGCCTGCAGCGGGCTCGGCGGGCTCGCCCCCGCCCGCCACGGGCCCTGGCGCGTCGGCGCGGGCCTCGCCGAGCTCGCCGTGGCCCGCGGCGGGCTCGGCG
>NW_027182563.1:0-115795 GCF_040807025.1 Struthio camelus
CTGGGGCCTGTCCTGCCTGGCTGCCAGCCACTTGCTCATCTCAGCACAGCCGCCCGCGGCTTTGCCCTCCCTCGCTGGGCTCCAGCATCGCACCCCGTGTGCTGGCCACCTCCTGGCCCTGACAAGAACGGGGCAAATGGGGCAGCAAGGCCCCGTGCCAGCCCCCGACCCGGGCCTTGCTGGGAACGTGGGAGCAGGCCCGGGGCGGGGCAGCGGCCACAGCTCTTCCCCCGCTCTCTAATGCCTGCTCCCAGCTCCAGCAGCTCTCCCTACTCTCTGTGTTTATCAGAGCCAGGTTTCTCTGCCGCCAGCGACCTGACTTGGCAGCAAGAGGAGCAGGAAGCCCGGCAGCACATCCAGGCCTTTCTCAGGGCCACCGAGAAGGTACCTGCAGATATTGCCAGCTGGGCCCCGCCGGGCATCTCCTGGCCGGGTCCCTCCGTGGCTGCTGCCTGCTCTGCAGCTGCTGCAGGGCTGCTGGCTGTGCACAGCTGCTCCCCACCAACGCCCACCACCTCACGGCCCCCCTCCACTGCTCTGGCCCTGCAGGCCATGCCTCACCCCTCTCACGCTCCCCGCTTGGCTCTCTCGTCCCTTGCCTTCAGGAAGAGGCCCAGAAGCTGCAGTTTCTGGCCTCCATCTGTAGCCTCTGCAAAGGTGCGGGCACCGAGGCCCTGGGGGGAGACGGGTCCGACCTGTGCAGCAAAGCTGCCCTGGCAGAGGAGATCAAGGTGAGGCCGTCTGTAGGAGGGGGCAAGAGCAGCACGGCCCTGAGAGCCCAGTGAGAACAGGGCTGGGGCCCCTGGGCACGCAGAGGGCTGGGGCAGGCCCTTGTGGACACAGAGCTCTCCTGCGGAGGGATTTGGGGGCCGCTGGGATGCCCTGTGAGCTGGGAGCTCTGCAGCGAGGGGCTGCGCTGGGTGCCAGTGGTGGGATGGGGGCCCAGGGGCTCTGGCCACCCAGCAGACCCCCGGCTGGGTGCTGGCAGTGGCCACGGGCCATGCTGGTTGTGCTGCCCAGGTGCTGTTGGAAGAGGAGCCCCGCGACGCGCAGGGCATAGCAGTGCGGCAGCAAGCCCTGCTCGCCATCACCGCCATGAGGTACCTGCCCCATGCCTTGGCTTAGCCCCAGCTTCCCCCTAGCTCAGTGCCAACCGCGCTGGGCCTGGCTCGAAGGCATGCCCCACGCTGGGCGGAGTGCGATGGTGCTATGTGCTGGGCCTCTGCTCTGCCCTGCTCTGGGCCCAACCCCGGGGCAGACAGGAAGGCAGAGGGAGTGGTCCCTGGGGCTCCGCAGGGTGTTGCAGCCTTTCCCCCCACCGCAAGCGGGAGGCAGCAGGAGGCGAGGGCACGCTTCTCCCCTGGCCAGCACTGGTCTCTCTCCCTGGGCCAGTGTCCCTGCAGGAGGAGGAGCCTGCCCACAGGGCTCTCCCCACCGCTCCCAGGGCCACTCTGAACTCGCCCTCCGCAACAGACGCCTCCCCATTGCTGGGGCAGCAGGGCTGTGCTGCCAGCCCTGTGTCCGATGGGTGCTCCTCTCTCCCGGCAGCAAAGTGAGGCCAGTGCTGGAGGACAGCCACAACAACAGCCTCCTCCACGCCTGCGTCTCCAGCATCTTCTCCTTCCCTCCAAGGGAGGACATGGAGAGCATGGAGGCTCTTCTCTATGCCCAGGTAAGTGCTGCCTGGCGGAGCTCTGGAGAGCCGCTGATGCTTGTGTGCTTGTCGCAGCTTGCCCTGTGCTGAGAGGTGGCCGTGCCAGGCAAGGCAGGGCAAGATCCTTGTCTTTTGTTTTCCCTCCCTCAGCCCTTCTTGGCCTGCCCCAGTGCTGGGCCTGGGGCAGTGGCCACGGGCTGCTCCACCTGCGGCCCCTCTCCTGCCTCGAGGCCTCTGCCTGGGTGCTGCAGGGCAGCGCGGTGTCCCTGGCAGCCCCGGCAGGAGGCGATCAAGGCAGTGTCCTGTGGGTCGGAGGCACTGCTGGAGCACTGCCACAGCCTCTGTCCTCATTGCAGGTTCTGGACGCTCTGCACAGCATGCTGCAGGAGCTGGTATTCAGTGCCCACGCAGGGAGCCTGCTGGAGCTGCAGCGCATCTTGCAGGTGCGGCACCGGCAAAGAGCGGGGCTCTCGCGGGGCTGCCCCTCGCCCCGAGGGCAAGGGACGCCTCGAATGCACACCAGCCACGGAGAGCACCAGGCACAGAGGGCACGCTGCAGGCAGGCAGCCTCTCTCGGAGAGCAGAGGGGGTCTCCCCCGTGCTCTTTGCGGAGCCCAGGGTCTGCTGGCTGCTCTCAGAGTCCATGTCTCCAGCCTCGTGCAATGCACAGGCAGAGCCTTGCCCACGGCCCCTGCCTGCCAGCCACCCCCCAAACCTCCCTTGGCACCAAAGCAGAGGCAGGACTTGGACTCTCCTTGCCAGGCCCCCAGCACCTGGCAGGCGGCACTGCTGCTCCAGCACCTCCCTGGCCTGCTGCGTCCTCCCCAGATCTGAGCAGGGCAGAGCAGCGCAGGGCCCCGCCTGGCCTGCAAGGGGAGCCCAGGCCTGGAGCTTTGTAATTTGGGCTTCCCAACGGCCCAGATCCGGAGCCCTCACTGCAGGCCCCAGCGGCTGGCTGCCCCAGAGCCCTGTGCTCCTGCCCAGGGGCCATGGGGTGGTTTTTGGAGGAGGGCAGGCCAAGGAGCAGCAGCTGCCATGGGCATGGGATGCAGCTGTGTCCCTGGGCAGGCACAGCCAGCCGGGGACCCTTGGGGCAGGAGCCCTGTTTGGGGCTTTGCGCCACTTGACAGGCTGCCTTGACGGCCACTGCAAAGCCTGCCAGGCGCTGGGCAGAGCTGCCACTGTGGGAGCAGCTGTCACGTTGGCGGGCTGACCAGCAGCTTTTCTCCTGCCAGGTCCTGCTGCCTTTCACAGCGTCTCAGCGGGCAGCTGAGCGGGAGAGGGCCGTGGGCCAGGTTGCGCAGCTAAGCAAACTCCTGGCCAGCTCGTCGCTCTGGGAGGTGAGGGGCCCCTGGAGCTGGTTAGTGGCAGAGGTGGGCTGCGGCGGCCAGGAGAGAAGGCAGAGGAGCTGAGAAGGGGGCTAGGTGCTGGGTGCTGGAGCAGAGGAGCCCAGGCTGTGGGCTGCGGAGCGAGGCAAGGCAGCAGAAGCAGCAGAGGAGAGGAGGGGAGGACCATGGGGGCTGCCCGGGAGGCTGCCCTTCCTGGCGACAGTTGTCTTTTACTCCTCCGCCTACGTTAAGTCCCATTGCCTTCCAAGGGCTGTGCAGGGAGGCTGCCTGCTCCTGGCCTTGCCACGGCTGCTGGCTGCTGGGTCGGGGCTGCTCGGCAGCAGGGGCCGTTGCCCCTCGCCTGGGCAGAAGAGCTGGCAGGGTGGGCAGGCTGGGACCCGCAGCGCTGCAGCTGATTGGCAGCAGTTGGAGCAGGGCTGGGCAGACGCCTCCTGCGCTCTGGCTCCCTCGGGCCCCAGCACCGGGCCCATGCCTGGGTTCAGGGCTTTGGCACCAGTGGCTCCCGTCAGCCCTGCTACCAGTCCTTCCTCCCTCCCCAGGGCTGCGGCCCCAGCGGAGGAGCGTGCGCCAGCCCTGCTGCCTTGGGGACAGAGCATTTCCAGATGCTGGGGCAGCTGGTGGCACGTCTCAGACTGTGCTGCAACGATGAGGACGAGGACACCAGGCGTGGGGCTGCCGACGCTCTTTGCCACCTCGGCAGCTTCCTCCTGCAGCGAGAGAGTAAGAGAAGCCAGAGCGGGCTGGGCCCTGCCACA
The DNA here is from genome assembly GCF_040807025.1 of Struthio camelus. Classification (NCBI taxonomy): domain Eukaryota; kingdom Metazoa; phylum Chordata; class Aves; order Struthioniformes; family Struthionidae; genus Struthio; species Struthio camelus. Next base: position 3,759 of record NW_027182563.1, read on the forward strand.
CACCCACACGCCAGCAAGGGCAGGCGAGACCCGACCCCCCCCCCCCCCCCTCCCGTCACCTCGGCTGCTCTCCTCAGCCAGAGGAAGGAGCAGAAACCCCTGAGACATGGGCACAGGCAAGCCGCCGTGCTGCCTCAGCCCGGGCCACAGGCAAAGGGCTGCCTTTTCCTCTGGCAGCCAGGTTTCTGCCTGATGCCTTCAGGCTGCCATCGCATTCTCTCCATCTTCCCCACTGACTGCGCTGCTGTGTTTTCCCTCCTGCCCAGGTGGGAAGCCTTCAGAGGACAGTGCAGAGCATCCTCGGCTCCAGGGGGACTGGGAAGCCGAGACCTTCTGGCTCTCCTGGTCCAAGAGCGCCAGCGACGCCACCACGGTAAGGAGCTCCTCCCTTGCTGGGACACATGGCCCCGGGCAGGCAGAGGGCTTGGTCAGAGCCCAGCAGCCAGTGATCAGTGTGGCTGCAAGAGCCTCACAGGCCCCACGCAGGGGGCTCCCACTGTGCCTGGGCAGGCAAGAGGCTCCTCTCAGGGCACAGCAGGGCCAGCACAGGGGCACCGGGACTCCCACTATCTGCCTCACCGCAAAGGCCCTCTGGCCACATCGTCCCCGAGGCCATCGGCCAGCCTGGCAGGGCCCCTGCTCCCCGCTCTCTTGCTGCCACTCTCCCAGCTCTGCCCCACGTCTCGCTCTGCAGAGCTCTTCTCCCGCCTCAAACAAGCAGCCCCGGGGCGGCGCTCAGGGCACTGTGTCTTCCCTCCCCTCCTTCCTCCCCCAGATCTTTGGGAAATACCTCTCCCCCTCCGAGATGACGGAGGTCATCCTCACGGCCATCGAGGGCATGAGAGACTCCAGCGCCTACGACACCACGGCGGCTGCCCGCATGCTGGCTCTGGCCATGAGACACTCTGCCTCCCGGCTGCAGCACGTAAGCATGCTGCGGCTGGCGTGCCCTGGCCTCCGGGCTCTGGGCCCTGGGCAGCGGGTGGGGGTTGTTCCTCCGCAAATCCAGGGCTGCCTGGCTGTGACTCCATTGGAGTGCAGCCAAGCAGGATGGGAAGGGAAACAGACAGCCAAGGCAGCGGAAGAAACTGCGGCCATCCTGCAGCAGCCCCGCTCTCAGCCATACCCCCCTCCAGGTGTCCCGCGTCGTGAGCTGCATCTATGAGAACCTGCTGCACATCAGCGATCAGTGGGCCCGGCACGTCCTGCTTGGCACCCTTCTCCAGCTGACCTGCCTCTACCCTGACAAGGCAGTGAGGAGCCTGCTGGCAGCCTCTGTGCCTTGCGACAGGTACGGGGCCGCCAGCCTTGAGGGCTAATAGCACCTGGGCAGAAGGGCCCCGAGAGCCTGCGGCTGCTGAAGCCAGGCAGAGTTGCAGGGCACCCTGAGGGGCAGACCAGCTGCTGCGCTCCCACCGTGCACACAGGGCGGTGGGCTCAACCATCTCCTGCCTGCCCGCCCAGGGCTCTTTGGGCTCCTGGAGAGGGGGAGCGGGCAGGGCAGGGCTGACGGACAGCCCAGGCCCCAGTGCTACGGCTCGGGGGGCCCCACTGACCGAGCGCTCGGGGCCCGCAGTGTTGCCGCGGACATGTGGCGAGAGATGGTCTCCCAGCCCGCGACGGCAGAGAAGGTCCTGCTGGAGCTGCTCTTTGTGCTGCAGGGAAGGGGCCAGGGCAGGCGGGTCTGCTTTGTCAACGACGAACCTCACGTCGTGCCCCTGGCTGTGAGTTCCTGCATAAGACGTCGCTCCCCCCCCAGGGCTGCGCTCCCCTCTCTGGGGCAAGAGGCCGGGTGCCCGCCACCCTCCCTGGCCACCCTCCCAGTCCACCCCCAACCCATGCCCTCCCCTGGGCCCCCCCCACACAGTGCCCCTGCCACACGGCCAGTGGGGCCCTGTCCAGCATCTTGCATCTGCTGCGTGAGCCACACATGGCCGCCCAGCACTGCTTGGGCCCCTCAGTGCACACGCACGCAGCCTGCCCCTGCCCGCAGGCTGCCTCTCCTCCCTCTTCCTGCATCCGCCTGCTTCACTGAGCAGGCTGGAAAGCCAGAGCAGCAGCAGGGCCTGCGGCTGGGGCAGGGCCTGCGGCTGGGGCAGAGCGGGGCAGAGGCAGTTGTGGCCTGAGCAACGTACAAGGCTTGGGTTAGGCAGCCCAGGACAGCCTGCCGCATCCCTGAGCTGTGCTGGCACCACCCTCGCTCTCAGCCACAAAGGCTCCTAGTGCCCTGGGCAGGGCCCAGAGACCCGCTGCCACTTGCCCCACGGGCACGCCCCAGCCTGCGCGTGCCCCGCCCCCCCGCCGCCCCGCCCATCTGCCTTTGCCTTGGCTGCCCACAGTGCCGGAGCCGCGCTCTGCCTCCCCGCAAGGGCTCCTCGAGCGGTGCCCCTGGCAGATGTCTGCAGTGACAGCCGTCTCGTGGGTGTTTCTGCAGGCAACCAGGGCCCTGCGCGAGATCCTCCTGCAGCCCACCTTGCAGCAGGGGAAGGCCTTGTTCCCCATGCTCTGCGTGGCTCTGCTCTTCCAAATCTCGTTCGCCACGGAGGCTGCGCTGCAGGACGTCGAGGCCTTCTTCGAGCCAGGTGTCGAGGAGGACAAATGCAGCCCCATAAGCAGCCGCGCCAGGTGCGGCTTCTGAGTCCCCCATCTCTCCCCCTGCTCCGGAGCCAGGAGCAGGGCTTTGTGCATGACCGGTGCCTTGCTCTGCCTGCAGGTCCGCTCTGCAGGCCCTGCAAGCCCTGCTGCACTGGGCAGGCTATGGGGATCAGGTTGGCGTCCTGCAGAGGAAGGGCGGATGGGACATGCTTGTCTGCGCAGAGAGCCACCACCAAGGCATCACTTTGCTGGCCAGGTAAGAGCCCTGTCTGCCTGTCCGCATGCAGGGCGACCGCAGGCCCCTGCAAGCCTGCTCACGAGCTGTGTGGCCAAAGAGCGGGAAGGGCGCAGCATGGCCAGAGGCACCTGGGAAGAGCCCCGGCCGTGGGAGTCCAAAGTGGGAGGGATGTGTGGGAAGGACATGGCTGCAGAGGAGGAAGGGCATTTTGCCGGCCAACTGCCAAGATGCACGCAACAGAGTCAGACACAGGCTTCCTCCTGGAGCGGAGCGGTGCGGTGAGGAAAGCCCGCCCGTCCGTGCGCAAATGCCGCTGGCTGCTGGGGCAGAGTACAGCCGCGCACTTGCTCTGCGTGTGCTGGTCCCTGCCAGAATGGCTAGACATGGCGTGGCAGGCCCGGCCGAGGTTTGCCTGCCTGGCCTCAGGGCCCACAGGCTCTTCTCCCCCCTGCCAGGCAGCTGAGGACCACCGCCACAAAGGAGTGCCACTGGATCTTCCACCACCTGCTCCGGGTTCTCAGCACGAGGGATGCACAGCGGGAAATCCCCTCCATGGCCTTCTTGACTGAGGTGGGCCTGAGGGCGCGCAGGGCTTCCCTGACGTGCCGGGAACCACTCCGCTCTGGCAGCGGCAGGAAGGAACAGGACAGGAGGCGGGGAAGCTGGGGAGGTGCCGGCCCTCCTCTGCATACGGCCCGGCTTGGCCCCTTCCCACAGAGCGGCCCTTTCTGCTGGGCTGACACTCCCAAGCTCCTGCATTTCATGCACCCTCCATGCCAGAGCTCTGCATTCAGCTTCTCCAAGGCAGGAGGCCGAGGGGCTGCAGCTGGGCCAGAGGCGGGAGGAGTAGCGAGGGAAGCTGTGCCGTGTGCCGTGGTGCCCTGTGGGCCCTGCACAGTGCCTGCTGGCTGCTGGCTGCACGCTGCCTGCCTCTGGGGCCTTGGCCAGGGCTGGCTGAGCAGAGCGCTCAGCGGCTGTCCGCTGCGGCCAGTCCTGCCAGCGCTGCCAGGCTCTCACTCTGCTGTGCGCGTTTCAGCTGCTGAACTGCTCTGAGTTTTCCACCGCCGTGGACGAGCGTGTGCTGCACCTCTTCGAAAGGCACCTGAGGACTGGGCGCCTGGTCATGCGCGGGCTGGTGCTGCGAGGCCTCCTTGTGCTCTCAGAGAGCCCTGACATGGTGAGCAGGGGCAGCAGGGCAAAGCCGTGTCGACAGCCTGCGGCTAGGCAGGGGGCGGTGGGTAACGCCAAAGGCTTGGTCTTTGCTGGCACTCTGGAGCTGTGGGAGCTGCTCGCAACTGCCCCTGCGCGGTTCATGCTCCCCGAGTCCCTGTGGTCCAGTCGTAGGCTCTGGGGCAGCATGGAGATCTCTGCCTGGCCCAGCACCCCGCTGTGCCCAAGCGGTGGGTGCCCACAGAGCCCGCCCTGGCCCCGGCTCACTGAGCTCCGGGCACAAATGAACCTGCTCTGCTGGGGACCAGTCCCTGCCCGGGGAGCTTTCCAGACGGGGCTGGTTCCTAAGCAACCTGCCCGCTGGAGTCTGGAGAGTGGAGAGTGGAGGATGGGGCTCTGATGGCCTGACTTGTCCTGCCCGCCTCCCTGCTGCTGGCTCCCGCATGCGCCCTGGCTGGGCCAGTAAGCCTGGCCTGCCTGGAGGTTGCTGCGGGAGAGGCTTGTGCGCTTGCTGTTGCTGCAAGCCTTTGTGCCAAGGCCTTTTCCATGGCTTGGCCACAAGGAAGTTGGGGGTTTCCTGCAGGCCAGAAAACTGCAGGGCCTGCTGCCAGAGGTGATGGAGCGCCTGCACGATGCCGACCGGGAGGTCAACGTGAAGGCCCTGTGCATCCTGGGCAACGTGCTGTGCCACATGGAGAGGGAGCGGGCCGGCCCCGTGGCTCTGCAGCTGGCGGAGAAGCTCCTGCCGCTCTTGGATGATGTACGTATGCACGTCTGGTGCGGGAGCCGGCACCCTGCACGTGGCCACTCTGCAATGCCAACGTGGCCTCCGTCCAGCCCTGCGAGCGCAGCCCTCTGGCAGGACCTCCTCCACCCGGGCCCCTCGGTGCTCCCCGGGGGCTGTCTGCTGGCCTCCACCGCCCCACAGCTTCTCCCTTGCCAGTTGAGCCCCTGGGGAGGTCAGGGTCCCCACCCTGGGACCTGGCTGCTGTGTGCTCAGCCCAGCCCCTGCACACAGCAGGCACAGGCCAACGCTTGCTCTGAGAGCCCAGCCGGTGCCTGCTCAGCCGGTGCCTGCTGCTTGCCGCTTGCCGCTTGCTGCTTGCCGCTTGCCGAGCCGTGCCGGCAAAGCCTGCCGCAGGGCCTCAGTGGCCAGGAGCGGATGCGCAGGGCAGCCTTGCCTCCTCCTCCCTGCATGGCCTGCGGTAGCTGCTCTCCTGCCTAGCTGGCTGCTGCCTGGTGTGAGCGCGACCAGGCTTAGAGAAGCTCCGCACTGCGGGGCCGCGGCACGGGCTGGCAATGCGCTGTGCTGCCTTGCCTGGTGCTGGGGCCCGTGTGACCTGGCTGCAGCCCCCCCCAGCTCCTGGGGGAATGAGGTCCTGCCCTTCCCCCTGCCTGCCTCCCACCAGGAGTCCAGCCGGGTGCGCAAGCATGCCCTGCGCCTCTTCAAAGCCCTCATGGAGACTGTGGTGGGCAAATACAAGCGGTGCCTGAAGAAGCATGTGCGGAGGAGCCTTCTCCTGCTCTTCTTCCACCTGAGTGACCAGGCCCCCAGTGTGGCTCAGGTGTGCATTTCTGCCCTGCCCAGGGATGCAGGGAGGGTGACAGTGGCAGCCTGTGGGTGAGCTGCTGTCTCTGCTGCCCCGCGTGCTGGTGCCCATGGCCACCTCTGCCTGCTGAGGCAGAGGGAGCGCAGGCTGTCAGGGGCCAGGGACAGCTCTGCGGGCACAGGCAGGGGAGGCAGGGCACTGGTTCCCCTGGCCCGCCGCAGGCCACGTCTCCCCTCAGCACTGCTCCTCTGCAGGCCTCGCAGGAAGCCCTCCTGGGAGCAGCACAGTTCCTCAGGTGGAACCAGCTCTGGTACCTGACGCAGACGCTGCAGACATGGAGGATTGGCGAGTGCCTGGTAAGGACAAGCGCAGAGCCCCTGGGAGCCAGCTGGAGGAGGCCAGAGGCCCATGCATGGGGTGCCTGTGCCCTTCCCGCACTGCTGCAGCCCCGCCTCCCAAGCCCGCAGGCTGGAGCTGCACGCACGCTCCCTTTCCGCCGACCCCCAGGCCCAGAGGGGCGCGGGAGCGGTGCCCTTTGCCCGCATGGAGCCCCAGGATGCTGCGGGGGCTCCAGGCCTGGCTGGGCCTTGGCAGCAGGGTGCGGAGGTTCTCAGCGCCGCCAGGCCACCCTTTGCCCTCTGCTGCCCGTGAAGCTTAGCATCCCACGGCTCCTGTCAGGGGGCGCTGAGTGTCCTGGGAGGGGAGGAAGGGGGAGGCTGGCCCTGGCAGGAGGCAGCGGCTGGGCTGCCCGGCGAGGGTCTGCCTCAACCGTGTGGCCTTGTGCTCTCTCCAGCTGGGGCAGGACAGGAGCAGGGCAGAAAAGTACCTCTGCCAGAGCCTGCCGTACCTGGAGAGCCCGCAGGCGGCCTTGCGGGAGTTGGCCGTGAGGTTCATCGGTGAGCCACAACGCGCGGGACCCCTCTCTGTCCCAGAGCTCCTTGGTCGCGCTGGGGGTGATGGCCGCCGAGGCAGGGCTGGCGATGTTGGGGGCTGGTGGGAGCCTCATTCAGCCCCCCAGGCCCTGCATGGGTGCTGCGCCTCAGGGACCACGGCGGGCCCAGCCCTGCCCAAGGGGAGGAGGGCGCGTGGCCAGAGTGGCAGGGCTGGATGGGAGCTGTGCTGCTGGGGCCACGAGGTGTGATGGGCCGTGTGTGCCTAGGGCTCGCCGCGCAGCACATGAGGAACAGGAGCGCAGAGAAAGTCGCCGCCATCCGCACTTGTGAGTGAGGGCAGCGCTGGGTCATGCGGGGCTGGAGCGGGGTGAGGAAAGAGCTGGGAGCTGTGCTCGCCTTGCCTGGCCTGCCTCAGGCGAGGAGCGCTCTGTCTCCCCGCGTGGAAGGCAGACATTGTGGGGTACTGTGGGGGAGTTTGGGCCTTTGTGAGCAGTGATTTCCAGCGGATGCCCCTGCTCCCGCTTGGCCCAAACAAGAGCAGGGGTGGGGGCAGCCCTGTGGGCAGGGCAGGGCAGGCTGGGGCTCTCTGCAGCTCCTTGGCCTTGATGTCTGCTCTGTTTCTGTCTGTCTCAGTCCTCCAAGAGGTGCTAGAGGACGGCAGGCCCTCGATCCGCTGCCTGGCTGCTCAGACCGTCCTGATCCTGGATGCCGTGCAAACACAGGAGCCGTCAGGAGGCCGATGCCAGCCGCTATGCTGCAGGCTGCGGAGACTGTGGGAGAGGTGGAGGCCTCCCCCGGGAGACGACTCTGTTTTAGCACAGCTCCAAGAGCGCTCCCAAATGCTCCGTGCTCTGCACGCCGAAGACACCTGAGTGTGCCAGGCAGCCGGGGGCATTCCTGGCACCTGCCCCTGCCTGCAGCATGACTGCTCGCCCTCTGGCACCTCCCCTCGCTGGCCTCGTGCTACAAGTTCACCTCGTAGTTGTGCTCCCAGCAAAGAGCAGCCCTTTTCCCCCATGAGTGCAGGTGTCTTTTCTTTTGGCGCGACAAAGGCAAGCGAGAGAAATGGGCCATGCAAAGGCCCAGGATGTGCCCCAGCAGCTCTGTGCCACCCGGCCCTGCATCGTCGGTGCCGGCAGAGCTGCCTGTCCAATACCCCTGCACCAGCCGGCGTGCACAGGCCACCTTCTGCTGCCCCGTGGGGTAAGGGTGCAGGCCGTGCTGTGCGATGAGGTGAAGGACAGGCTCCTCTGGGAAAGACTTCCAGGCATCGTAGATGTGCTTTGGGTTTTTCTGCCTCTCAGCAGGCCTCAGGGCTCCCCGGGGCTGCGTGGTGCCAAGTGGGGAGACTGCAGCGTGTGCCCTATGTTTGGGGTGGTGACTGCCTTGTGCCAGCATGTTCCCAGGGCAGTACTGGTGCTCAGGCCCTGGGACTGCCCCGGGGGACAAGTAGAGAGAGAGGGAGCTGCTGGGGCACGTGGGCAGCGTGAGGAGCTGCAGCTGCTTGGGGCCAGGCAACTCCTGCCAGTGCCAGGGCTGCAGGTGTCGGTGGGGGAAGAGGTGAGGCCTTGGTCTCTGGGCATGGCAAGAAGGTGGCCAGTGCCTGGAGCGATGACGCTGGGCGGGATGAGGCTGCAGAAGGGGGCTGTGCCCTGAAACATGGGCAGGAGGCTCGTGAAGGCACTCTTGCCTGGTCCACGGGGGGGGGGTGGGGGTGGGCGGGGGGCACGCCTCGTGTGCCTGAGCGCTCACCTGAGCCCAGCGTTGCCTCAGGAGTTGCTCCTCTGCCGCCAGCAGAGCATGGATGCTTGGGGAGCGCAAGCGCTGTAATCTCTCCCCTCAGCTGAGGCTAGAGGTGTAACAAGAAATTGCCACGGATCACTGGCAGCTGAGGGCAGCTGAGAGGCTGCCCCCTCTCAGCGGGACCACACTAGGGTTGCCGCAGGGTGCCAGTGGCCTGCCTCTCAGCAGAAGAGCAGCCAGAAGTTGCCCCCAGCCAGGCTTTGCGGGGGTGCAGAGCAGGGCCCAGGGCAGCAGAAGGCAACACAGGCAAGGGGGAGAAGGAAAAGAGTGGAAGAAGGGCAAGCTGGGCATTGGCCATGTTTTCAGGGAGCCCAGGCTGGCCCTTTCCAGCCAGCCGTTGCAGGAGGAGGCAAGGCTGGTCAGGTGTTCTGCCAGCAACGGCCCGAAGCCGCGTTGTGCGTCCACTTTGCTGGTCTGAGTTCCGGCGGGGGCCGGGGGCTGGGGGCTGGGGGCCGGGGCGGGGTTGGGTAGGAGGGGTGGCTTATCCGGGCGTGTTGGCAGCGGCCTTAGCAGGGGGGGCACGTTGTGCCACAGTAGCGCCTAGAGATGCTGGAGAGGTCACAGCACGCGGAGGTGATGGGGACTCCGTGGCAGCTGAGGATGCTGCCAAGAGCAGCGGAGGTGGAGGATGCCACGACGGTGTTTTGCGGGCAGGAGCTGAGGATGGGCCGGGCAGGCTCAGCACCACGGCAGAGGGCTGGATGACAACGGTGGAGTTCTGGCACTGCGTGAGCCAGGGCTCGTGGCAGCTGTTGGCCAGCGGAGTGGGGCCACAGGGCCGGCGTGGCAGGCACCGGTCGTAGCAGGACATGCCTGGCGGCTGGAGGGGCACCTGGGAGGGAGGGCAGGGAGGAAGCAGAGCACGGGGTTGTGTGAGGAGCAGCCCGGCACCCTGCCACGAGGGAGCCGAGGCGCCTGGCGGGCCGGGAGCTGGAGGCTGTGCAGGGCACAGGCACACGGCCGCCTTTGCCTCGTGCTGCCAAGGGCCTGCAAAGAGCAAGCAGGCCCAAGAAGGCTCCTGCCTAGCCTATAACCCACCAGCCACCTCAGCCAAGCCCCAGCTGCTCTCTGAGCAAGACCTTCCCTTGGAGGCAAAAGGGCTTCAGACTCGCCTGCTTGCCAAGGAGGAGGCCGCGGGAGAGGTGGGTGAGAGAGGGAGGACTCGGGCTGCCTTTTCTCCTGGTCCTGCACTGCCTCAGGCGCAGAGGCCCGCTTTGCAGAGGTGACCGTCCCCTGACAAGCTCATCTCCAATGCAGAACATCCCCGCTAATGAGACGGCCTGTGTTTTTGTTTCCTGCATTGCTGCCTCGTCATTTCCCCGTTCATGCCATGCCCGTTCCCCCACGGAGGCTTGTTCTGAATGCTCGCATGACTGGCCCAGGACTTCCGGGGCAGGAACACGTCGGTGTGGTTGGCAGGCTCGGCTCGAGTGCCAGAGGGGTCCAGCGCAGGCAGGTGACGCGTGCCTGCGTCACTCCGGTGGTGTTGCTTGTGGCCCCGCTTGCCGGAAGGGGCCCAGCTCCTGCCCGCCTTGGCTGCACGCCCCCTTGGGCACCCTGCCATGCGCGACGATGCGCAAGGACCTGCCACATCCCTCCCAGCTCATTTCCACCAGTGGCCCAGAAGCCGCGCAGCTGCTCTGCTGCTGCTGCTCTGCTGGCCCCTAGCTGTGGGTGTGGGATGGAGGGCCTGTGCGGGTCGCCACGAGGGAGCCACACAGGAGCTCATTTGCTCCACATTTGGGTTCTGCTACCAAGGCCAGGTCACTCAGGTTTGCCCCTTTGCGGGCGCTGTGCGTGTTGCTGGCAACCTTTGTGGCCTGCTGCTCAGCGCACTGCAGTGCACAGGCTACACTTGTCTGGAGTGGCGGAGATGCCTGCCGCTTTTGGGTGCCCGCGAACTGGGCTAGGACTGAAGTGCCTGGCAAGGTTGCCTGCCCGGCTGCGCTCGCAGCTCTGGGAGGAAACGCGCAGCTCAGGTGTGCAGGGGAAAAGAGAAGCTGAACACGCTGGGCTGAAAAGATCGCCAGAAGCCTGGAGCGGGAGCTTGGAGAAAGGGAGGAGAGAGAGCGGGGCTCTTTCTGGCTGACTTTTGGGAGCGCGTGCTGGCTGTTTGCAAGAGCTGTGGCCTGGGCTCCTTGGCTTCTGTGGCTGCAGGAGGAGCTGCACTCCAAGCACCTGCTGGGAAATGGGGAGCCTGGCGAACAGAGCCGCTTCTGTAGCGCTCAGAGCTCAGGCAGGGTTGCAGGTGCTCCTGCTGTAGCTGCTGGGCTACCTCACCTTGGTGAGGTGAGGAGGGCCACCTCTGTGGCTGTTGGTGAGACTACACCCGTATGACCGAGCAAAGAAAGACAACAGCAACGCTTGTGGTGGCTGCAGAGATCCTGCAGGCTGGGCAGAGGACCACAGATACTTCCTGCTTTCCAGCAGTGGAAAGCCCTCGGCACAAGGCCGTGACCCTGGCCCTGAGAGGTCGCTGCCTCTTTGCTCTGAGGGACACCCAGCCCGCTTGCTGCTGGTAACTTGCCATCCCTCCTGCCCTCACTTGCCATCCCTCAGAGCCCAGAGGAGACACGGAGGAGGACGGGGACGCTCAAGGAAGGGAGGATCGTCTGCCTCCAGGATGATTTGGCCCTTTTCTCTCCACACGTCCTATGTCACTCAGCCTGCATCTTCCCCTCGCTGTTCTAGGCTTACCTCCTCTCTAATAAAGGCCCCGAGCGAGAACGTGGGAGAGCAGCATGTCGCAGCTCACAACCGTGCTAACCACCCTCCCTCTTTGGGAGCCCATGTGTGGAGGGCCAGCTTTGCTCTGGCCTCCCAGGGGTTTTCTTGCTGTGCTTTTCTTCTCTGCCTTGGAGAACATGTGGTTGCTGTGAAGCCCATTGATTCCTGTTGGGAGGTGGGGATAATGAGGTGTTCCCCTCAGTGGGCGATCCCCGCGGGCCCCTCCCAGGGGCCAGCTGCCCTTCCTGGCACCAGCCCCCGGGCAGGGCCCATTGTGACACGCTGCTGCCATTGCCAGGTGCGGGCACAGCCTCAGCCCCTCATTGTCCCGGGGGACGGGAACAGGCCTAGGGCCTGAGCAGCAGGATCTCGCTGAGGAGCACCCCGAGCTCAGGCCAAGTCTTTCCCTGCCGCCTCCAGGCAGCCGTGAGGAGCTCTGCTCTTTCCTGCCGCCTCCTCGGCTCCTGAGCCAGGTGAGAGGGACGGGGCTGTGCGGCTCTGCTGGGGCCGTGGCACAAGGCGAGCCCTCGGCTGCCGCGGGCCCTTGGTCGGAGCCAAAGTTGTCGCTTGGGGACATCGCAGCCACACGCTCCGACTTCTCCAGTGCCATCTGCTGCCAAGTCCAGTTGGATGTTGGCCGTCTTTCCAGGCTGCAGCCAGCCCCCTTTTCCCGGGCACTTACTGCTTCTGGAAACACCGTGGCCCATGGCCCATGGCTTTCCCCCCATGACCCGCTGCTGGCTCCCGCAGCCCTGCGGCCTCCCCATGCCGGCAGCGTTGCGATGGGGCCAGGCCAAACCGCAGGCTCCCGCATGCCCACCTCACAGTATCTTTCCTCCTCCCCACAGGATGGCGAGGAGACCGCCCAGCACCCCCAGGGTGGCCTGGGAGCAGCCCCAAGCCCCTGGCTGGGGCAGCTCTCAGCACCAGCTGGACCTCCTCAGAGAGCCCCAGGCACAGGGGCTGGGTGAGTGGAGCCCACTGGGCTGGCAGAGCTGGCGGCTCTGAGCGCACCGGGCTCCGCACCGGGTGCCCGTCTCCCCGGCACGCTGGAGCTGGCTTTCCCAGGCACCTGGAGCCATGGGGCGCCCGGCGCTGGCCTCCGGAGCCAGCCCCGGCACAGCATGCCCAGGGAGCGAGTGGAGCAGAGGGGCCTCCAGCTCCTGCTCCCAGGGACAGGCTGGCAGAGGCAGCTCAGGCAGCAAGGGCCAGCCGTGCTGGGGCCTGGGGCCTGGGGCCTGGGGCCTGGGGCCTGGGGCCTGTCCTGCCTGGCTGCCAGCCACTTGCTCATCTCAGCACAGCCGCCCGCGGCTTTGCCCTCCCTCGCTGGGCTCCAGCATCGCACCCCGTGTGCTGGCCACCTCCTGGCCCTGACAAGAACGGGGCAAATGGGGCAGCAAGGCCCCGTGCCAGCCCCCGACCCGGGCCTTGCTGGGAACGTGGGAGCAGGCCCGGGGCGGGGCAGCGGCCACAGCTCTTCCCCCGCTCTCTAATGCCTGCTCCCAGCTCCAGCAGCTCTCCCTACTCTCTGTGTTTATCAGAGCCAGGTTTCTCTGCCGCCAGCGACCTGACTTGGCAGCAAGAGGAGCAGGAAGCCCGGCAGCACATCCAGGCCTTTCTCAGGGCCACCGAGAAGGTACCTGCAGATATTGCCAGCTGGGCCCCGCCGGGCATCTCCTGGCCGGGTCCCTCCGTGGCTGCTGCCTGCTCTGCAGCTGCTGCAGGGCTGCTGGCTGTGCACAGCTGCTCCCCACCAACGCCCACCACCTCACGGCCCCCCTCCACTGCTCTGGCCCTGCAGGCCATGCCTCACCCCTCTCACGCTCCCCGCTTGGCTCTCTCGTCCCTTGCCTTCAGGAAGAGGCCCAGAAGCTGCAGTTTCTGGCCTCCATCTGTAGCCTCTGCAAAGGTGCGGGCACCGAGGCCCTGGGGGGAGACGGGTCCGACCTGTGCAGCAAAGCTGCCCTGGCAGAGGAGATCAAGGTGAGGCCGTCTGTAGGAGGGGGCAAGAGCAGCACGGCCCTGAGAGCCCAGTGAGAACAGGGCTGGGGCCCCTGGGCACGCAGAGGGCTGGGGCAGGCCCTTGTGGACACAGAGCTCTCCTGCGGAGGGATTTGGGGGCCGCTGGGATGCCCTGTGAGCTGGGAGCTCTGCAGCGAGGGGCTGCGCTGGGTGCCAGTGGTGGGATGGGGGCCCAGGGGCTCTGGCCACCCAGCAGACCCCCGGCTGGGTGCTGGCAGTGGCCACGGGCCATGCTGGTTGTGCTGCCCAGGTGCTGTTGGAAGAGGAGCCCCGCGACGCGCAGGGCATAGCAGTGCGGCAGCAAGCCCTGCTCGCCATCACCGCCATGAGGTACCTGCCCCATGCCTTGGCTTAGCCCCAGCTTCCCCCTAGCTCAGTGCCAACCGCGCTGGGCCTGGCTCGAAGGCATGCCCCACGCTGGGCGGAGTGCGATGGTGCTATGTGCTGGGCCTCTGCTCTGCCCTGCTCTGGGCCCAACCCCGGGGCAGACAGGAAGGCAGAGGGAGTGGTCCCTGGGGCTCCGCAGGGTGTTGCAGCCTTTCCCCCCACCGCAAGCGGGAGGCAGCAGGAGGCGAGGGCACGCTTCTCCCCTGGCCAGCACTGGTCTCTCTCCCTGGGCCAGTGTCCCTGCAGGAGGAGGAGCCTGCCCACAGGGCTCTCCCCACCGCTCCCAGGGCCACTCTGAACTCGCCCTCCGCAACAGACGCCTCCCCATTGCTGGGGCAGCAGGGCTGTGCTGCCAGCCCTGTGTCCGATGGGTGCTCCTCTCTCCCGGCAGCAAAGTGAGGCCAGTGCTGGAGGACAGCCACAACAACAGCCTCCTCCACGCCTGCGTCTCCAGCATCTTCTCCTTCCCTCCAAGGGAGGACATGGAGAGCATGGAGGCTCTTCTCTATGCCCAGGTAAGTGCTGCCTGGCGGAGCTCTGGAGAGCCGCTGATGCTTGTGTGCTTGTCGCAGCTTGCCCTGTGCTGAGAGGTGGCCGTGCCAGGCAAGGCAGGGCAAGATCCTTGTCTTTTGTTTTCCCTCCCTCAGCCCTTCTTGGCCTGCCCCAGTGCTGGGCCTGGGGCAGTGGCCACGGGCTGCTCCACCTGCGGCCCCTCTCCTGCCTCGAGGCCTCTGCCTGGGTGCTGCAGGGCAGCGCGGTGTCCCTGGCAGCCCCGGCAGGAGGCGATCAAGGCAGTGTCCTGTGGGTCGGAGGCACTGCTGGAGCACTGCCACAGCCTCTGTCCTCATTGCAGGTTCTGGACGCTCTGCACAGCATGCTGCAGGAGCTGGTATTCAGTGCCCACGCAGGGAGCCTGCTGGAGCTGCAGCGCATCTTGCAGGTGCGGCACCGGCAAAGAGCGGGGCTCTCGCGGGGCTGCCCCTCGCCCCGAGGGCAAGGGACGCCTCGAATGCACACCAGCCACGGAGAGCACCAGGCACAGAGGGCACGCTGCAGGCAGGCAGCCTCTCTCGGAGAGCAGAGGGGGTCTCCCCCGTGCTCTTTGCGGAGCCCAGGGTCTGCTGGCTGCTCTCAGAGTCCATGTCTCCAGCCTCGTGCAATGCACAGGCAGAGCCTTGCCCACGGCCCCTGCCTGCCAGCCACCCCCCAAACCTCCCTTGGCACCAAAGCAGAGGCAGGACTTGGACTCTCCTTGCCAGGCCCCCAGCACCTGGCAGGCGGCACTGCTGCTCCAGCACCTCCCTGGCCTGCTGCGTCCTCCCCAGATCTGAGCAGGGCAGAGCAGCGCAGGGCCCCGCCTGGCCTGCAAGGGGAGCCCAGGCCTGGAGCTTTGTAATTTGGGCTTCCCAACGGCCCAGATCCGGAGCCCTCACTGCAGGCCCCAGCGGCTGGGTGCCCCAGAGCCCTGTGCTCCTGCCCAGGGGCCATGGGGTGGTTTTTGGAGGAGGGCAGGCCAAGGAGCAGCAGCTGCCATGGGCATGGGATGCAGCTGTGTCCCTGGGCAGGCACAGCCAGCCGGGGACCCTTGGGGCAGGAGCCCTGTTTGGGGCTTTGCGCCACTTGACAGGCTGCCTTGACGGCCACTGCAAAGCCTGCCAGGCGCTGGGCAGAGCTGCCACTGTGGGAGCAGCTGTCACGTTGGCGGGCTGACCAGCAGCTTTTCTCCTGCCAGGTCCTGCTGCCTTTCACAGCGTCTCAGCGGGCAGCTGAGCGGGAGAGGGCCGTGGGCCAGGTTGCGCAGCTAAGCAAACTCCTGGCCAGCTCGTCGCTCTGGGAGGTGAGGGGCCCCTGGAGCTGGTTAGTGGCAGAGGTGGGCTGCGGCGGCCAGGAGAGAAGGCAGAGGAGCTGAGAAGGGGGCTAGGTGCTGGGTGCTGGAGCAGAGGAGCCCAGGCTGTGGGCTGCGGAGCGAGGCAAGGCAGCAGAAGCAGCAGAGGAGAGGAGGGGAGGACCATGGGGGCTGCCCGGGAGGCTGCCCTTCCTGGCGACAGTTGTCTTTTACTCCTCCGCCTACGTTAAGTCCCATTGCCTTCCAAGGGCTGTGCAGGGAGGCTGCCTGCTCCTGGCCTTGCCACGGCTGCTGGCTGCTGGGTCGGGGCTGCTCGGCAGCAGGGGCCGTTGCCCCTCGCCTGGGCAGAAGAGCTGGCAGGGTGGGCAGGCTGGGACCCGCAGCGCTGCAGCTGATTGGCAGCAGTTGGAGCAGGGCTGGGCAGACGCCTCCTGCGCTCTGGCTCCCTCGGGCCCCAGCACCGGGCCCATGCCTGGGTTCAGGGCTTTGGCACCAGTGGCTCCCGTCAGCCCTGCTACCAGTCCTTCCTCCCTCCCCAGGGCTGCGGCCCCAGCGGAGGAGCGTGCGCCAGCCCTGCTGCCTTGGGGACAGAGCATTTCCAGATGCTGGGGCAGCTGGTGGCACGTCTCAGACTGTGCTGCAACGATGAGGACGAGGACACCAGGCGTGGGGCTGCCGACGCTCTTTGCCACCTCGGCAGCTTCCTCCTGCAGCGAGAGAGTAAGAGAAGCCAGAGCGGGCTGGGCCCTGCCACACACCCACACGCCAGCAAGGGCAGGCGAGACCCGACCCCCCCCCCCCCCCCTCCCGTCACCTCGGCTGCTCTCCTCAGCCAGAGGAAGGAGCAGAAACCCCTGAGACATGGGCACAGGCAAGCCGCCGTGCTGCCTCAGCCCGGGCCACAGGCAAAGGGCTGCCTTTTCCTCTGGCAGCCAGGTTTCTGCCTGATGCCTTCAGGCTGCCATCGCATTCTCTCCATCTTCCCCACTGACTGCGCTGCTGTGTTTTCCCTCCTGCCCAGGTGGGAAGCCTTCAGAGGACAGTGCAGAGCATCCTCGGCTCCAGGGGGACTGGGAAGCCGAGACCTTCTGGCTCTCCTGGTCCAAGAGCGCCAGCGACGCCACCACGGTAAGGAGCTCCTCCCTTGCTGGGACACATGGCCCCGGGCAGGCAGAGGGCTTGGTCAGAGCCCAGCAGCCAGTGATCAGTGTGGCTGCAAGAGCCTCACAGGCCCCACGCAGGGGGCTCCCACTGTGCCTGGGCAGGCAAGAGGCTCCTCTCAGGGCACAGCAGGGCCAGCACAGGGGCACCGGGACTCCCACTATCTGCCTCACCGCAAAGGCCCTCTGGCCACATCGTCCCCGAGGCCATCGGCCAGCCTGGCAGGGCCCCTGCTCCCCGCTCTCTTGCTGCCACTCTCCCAGCTCTGCCCCACGTCTCGCTCTGCAGAGCTCTTCTCCCGCCTCAAACAAGCAGCCCCGGGGCGGCGCTCAGGGCACTGTGTCTTCCCTCCCCTCCTTCCTCCCCCAGATCTTTGGGAAATACCTCTCCCCCTCCGAGATGACGGAGGTCATCCTCACGGCCATCGAGGGCATGAGAGACTCCAGCGCCTACGACACCACGGCGGCTGCCCGCATGCTGGCTCTGGCCATGAGACACTCTGCCTCCCGGCTGCAGCACGTAAGC
This sequence comes from Struthio camelus, assembly GCF_040807025.1. Taxonomy (NCBI): domain Eukaryota; kingdom Metazoa; phylum Chordata; class Aves; order Struthioniformes; family Struthionidae; genus Struthio; species Struthio camelus. Next base: position 20,676 of record NW_027182563.1, read on the forward strand.
ATGCTGCGGCTGGCGTGCCCTGGCCTCCGGGCTCTGGGCCCTGGGCAGCGGGTGGGGGTTGTTCCTCCGCAAATCCAGGGCTGCCTGGCTGTGACTCCATTGGAGTGCAGCCAAGCAGGATGGGAAGGGAAACAGACAGCCAAGGCAGCGGAAGAAACTGCGGCCATCCTGCAGCAGCCCCGCTCTCAGCCATACCCCCCTCCAGGTGTCCCGCGTCGTGAGCTGCATCTATGAGAACCTGCTGCACATCAGCGATCAGTGGGCCCGGCACGTCCTGCTTGGCACCCTTCTCCAGCTGACCTGCCTCTACCCTGACAAGGCAGTGAGGAGCCTGCTGGCAGCCTCTGTGCCTTGCGACAGGTACGGGGCCGCCAGCCTTGAGGGCTAATAGCACCTGGGCAGAAGGGCCCCGAGAGCCTGCGGCTGCTGAAGCCAGGCAGAGTTGCAGGGCACCCTGAGGGGCAGACCAGCTGCTGCGCTCCCACCGTGCACACAGGGCGGTGGGCTCAACCATCTCCTGCCTGCCCGCCCAGGGCTCTTTGGGCTCCTGGAGAGGGGGAGCGGGCAGGGCAGGGCTGACGGACAGCCCAGGCCCCAGTGCTACGGCTCGGGGGGCCCCACTGACCGAGCGCTCGGGGCCCGCAGTGTTGCCGCGGACATGTGGCGAGAGATGGTCTCCCAGCCCGCGACGGCAGAGAAGGTCCTGCTGGAGCTGCTCTTTGTGCTGCAGGGAAGGGGCCAGGGCAGGCGGGTCTGCTTTGTCAACGACGAACCTCACGTCGTGCCCCTGGCTGTGAGTTCCTGCATAAGACGTCGCTCCCCCCCCAGGGCTGCGCTCCCCTCTCTGGGGCAAGAGGCCGGGTGCCCGCCACCCTCCCTGGCCACCCTCCCAGTCCACCCCCAACCCATGCCCTCCCCTGGGCCCCCCCCACACAGTGCCCCTGCCACACGGCCAGTGGGGCCCTGTCCAGCATCTTGCATCTGCTGCGTGAGCCACACATGGCCGCCCAGCACTGCTTGGGCCCCTCAGTGCACACGCACGCAGCCTGCCCCTGCCCGCAGGCTGCCTCTCCTCCCTCTTCCTGCATCCGCCTGCTTCACTGAGCAGGCTGGAAAGCCAGAGCAGCAGCAGGGCCTGCGGCTGGGGCAGGGCCTGCGGCTGGGGCAGAGCGGGGCAGAGGCAGTTGTGGCCTGAGCAACGTACAAGGCTTGGGTTAGGCAGCCCAGGACAGCCTGCCGCATCCCTGAGCTGTGCTGGCACCACCCTCGCTCTCAGCCACAAAGGCTCCTAGTGCCCTGGGCAGGGCCCAGAGACCCGCTGCCACTTGCCCCACGGGCACGCCCCAGCCTGCGCGTGCCCCGCCCCCCCGCCGCCCCGCCCATCTGCCTTTGCCTTGGCTGCCCACAGTGCCGGAGCTGCGCTCTGCCTCCCCGCAAGGGCTCCTCGAGCGGTGCCCCTGGCAGATGTCTGCAGTGACAGCCGTCTCGTGGGTGTTTCTGCAGGCAACCAGGGCCCTGCGCGAGATCCTCCTGCAGCCCACCTTGCAGCAGGGGAAGGCCTTGTTCCCCATGCTCTGCGTGGCTCTGCTCTTCCAAATCTCGTTCGCCACGGAGGCTGCGCTGCAGGACGTCGAGGCCTTCTTCGAGCCAGGTGTCGAGGAGGACAAATGCAGCCCCATAAGCAGCCGCGCCAGGTGCGGCTTCTGAGTCCCCCATCTCTCCCCCTGCTCCGGAGCCAGGAGCAGGGCTTTGTGCATGACCGGTGCCTTGCTCTGCCTGCAGGTCCGCTCTGCAGGCCCTGCAAGCCCTGCTGCACTGGGCAGGCTATGGGGATCAGGTTGGCGTCCTGCAGAGGAAGGGCGGATGGGACATGCTTGTCTGCGCAGAGAGCCACCACCAAGGCATCACTTTGCTGGCCAGGTAAGAGCCCTGTCTGCCTGTCCGCATGCAGGGCGACCGCAGGCCCCTGCAAGCCTGCTCACGAGCTGTGTGGCCAAAGAGCGGGAAGGGCGCAGCATGGCCAGAGGCACCTGGGAAGAGCCCCGGCCGTGGGAGTCCAAAGTGGGAGGGATGTGTGGGAAGGACATGGCTGCAGAGGAGGAAGGGCATTTTGCCGGCCAACTGCCAAGATGCACGCAACAGAGTCAGACACAGGCTTCCTCCTGGAGCGGAGCGGTGCGGTGAGGAAAGCCCGCCCGTCCGTGCGCAAATGCCGCTGGCTGCTGGGGCAGAGTACAGCCGCGCACTTGCTCTGCGTGTGCTGGTCCCTGCCAGAATGGCTAGACATGGCGTGGCAGGCCCGGCCGAGGTTTGCCTGCCTGGCCTCAGGGCCCACAGGCTCTTCTCCCCCCTGCCAGGCAGCTGAGGACCACCGCCACAAAGGAGTGCCACTGGATCTTCCACCACCTGCTCCGGGTTCTCAGCACGAGGGATGCACAGCGGGAAATCCCCTCCATGGCCTTCTTGACTGAGGTGGGCCTGAGGGCGCGCAGGGCTTCCCTGACGTGCCGGGAACCACTCCGCTCTGGCAGCGGCAGGAAGGAACAGGACAGGAGGCGGGGAAGCTGGGGAGGTGCCGGCCCTCCTCTGCATACGGCCCGGCTTGGCCCCTTCCCACAGAGCGGCCCTTTCTGCTGGGCTGACACTCCCAAGCTCCTGCATTTCATGCACCCTCCATGCCAGAGCTCTGCATTCAGCTTCTCCAAGGCAGGAGGCCGAGGGGCTGCAGCTGGGCCAGAGGCGGGAGGAGTAGCGAGGGAAGCTGTGCCGTGTGCCGTGGTGCCCTGTGGGCCCTGCACAGTGCCTGCTGGCTGCTGGCTGCACGCTGCCTGCCTCTGGGGCCTTGGCCAGGGCTGGCTGAGCAGAGCGCTCAGCGGCTGTCCGCTGCGGCCAGTCCTGCCAGCGCTGCCAGGCTCTCACTCTGCTGTGCGCGTTTCAGCTGCTGAACTGCTCTGAGTTTTCCACCGCCGTGGACGAGCGTGTGCTGCACCTCTTCGAAAGGCACCTGAGGACTGGGCGCCTGGTCATGCGCGGGCTGGTGCTGCGAGGCCTCCTTGTGCTCTCAGAGAGCCCTGACATGGTGAGCAGGGGCAGCAGGGCAAAGCCGTGTCGACAGCCTGCGGCTAGGCAGGGGGCGGTGGGTAACGCCAAAGGCTTGGTCTTTGCTGGCACTCTGGAGCTGTGGGAGCTGCTCGCAACTGCCCCTGCGCGGTTCATGCTCCCCGAGTCCCTGTGGTCCAGTCGTAGGCTCTGGGGCAGCATGGAGATCTCTGCCTGGCCCAGCACCCCGCTGTGCCCAAGCGGTGGGTGCCCACAGAGCCCGCCCTGGCCCCGGCTCACTGAGCTCCGGGCACAAATGAACCTGCTCTGCTGGGGACCAGTCCCTGCCCGGGGAGCTTTCCAGACGGGGCTGGTTCCTAAGCAACCTGCCCGCTGGAGTCTGGAGAGTGGAGAGTGGAGGATGGGGCTCTGATGGCCTGACTTGTCCTGCCCGCCTCCCTGCTGCTGGCTCCCGCATGCGCCCTGGCTGGGCCAGTAAGCCTGGCCTGCCTGGAGGTTGCTGCGGGAGAGGCTTGTGCGCTTGCTGTTGCTGCAAGCCTTTGTGCCAAGGCCTTTTCCATGGCTTGGCCACAAGGAAGTTGGGGGTTTCCTGCAGGCCAGAAAACTGCAGGGCCTGCTGCCAGAGGTGATGGAGCGCCTGCACGATGCCGACCGGGAGGTCAACGTGAAGGCCCTGTGCATCCTGGGCAACGTGCTGTGCCACATGGAGAGGGAGCGGGCCGGCCCCGTGGCTCTGCAGCTGGCGGAGAAGCTCCTGCCGCTCTTGGATGATGTACGTATGCACGTCTGGTGCGGGAGCCGGCACCCTGCACGTGGCCACTCTGCAATGCCAACGTGGCCTCCGTCCAGCCCTGCGAGCGCAGCCCTCTGGCAGGACCTCCTCCACCCGGGCCCCTCGGTGCTCCCCGGGGGCTGTCTGCTGGCCTCCACCGCCCCACAGCTTCTCCCTTGCCAGTTGAGCCCCTGGGGAGGTCAGGGTCCCCACCCTGGGACCTGGCTGCTGTGTGCTCAGCCCAGCCCCTGCACACAGCAGGCACAGGCCAACGCTTGCTCTGAGAGCCCAGCCGGTGCCTGCTCAGCCGGTGCCTGCTGCTTGCCGCTTGCCGCTTGCTGCTTGCCGCTTGCCGAGCCGTGCCGGCAAAGCCTGCCGCAGGGCCTCAGTGGCCAGGAGCGGATGCGCAGGGCAGCCTTGCCTCCTCCTCCCTGCATGGCCTGCGGTAGCTGCTCTCCTGCCTAGCTGGCTGCTGCCTGGTGTGAGCGCGACCAGGCTTAGAGAAGCTCCGCACTGCGGGGCCGCGGCACGGGCTGGCAATGCGCTGTGCTGCCTTGCCTGGTGCTGGGGCCCGTGTGACCTGGCTGCAGCCCCCCCCAGCTCCTGGGGGAATGAGGTCCTGCCCTTCCCCCTGCCTGCCTCCCACCAGGAGTCCAGCCGGGTGCGCAAGCATGCCCTGCGCCTCTTCAAAGCCCTCATGGAGACTGTGGTGGGCAAATACAAGCGGTGCCTGAAGAAGCATGTGCGGAGGAGCCTTCTCCTGCTCTTCTTCCACCTGAGTGACCAGGCCCCCAGTGTGGCTCAGGTGTGCATTTCTGCCCTGCCCAGGGATGCAGGGAGGGTGACAGTGGCAGCCTGTGGGTGAGCTGCTGTCTCTGCTGCCCCGCGTGCTGGTGCCCATGGCCACCTCTGCCTGCTGAGGCAGAGGGAGCGCAGGCTGTCAGGGGCCAGGGACAGCTCTGCGGGCACAGGCAGGGGAGGCAGGGCACTGGTTCCCCTGGCCCGCCGCAGGCCACGTCTCCCCTCAGCACTGCTCCTCTGCAGGCCTCGCAGGAAGCCCTCCTGGGAGCAGCACAGTTCCTCAGGTGGAACCAGCTCTGGTACCTGACGCAGACGCTGCAGACATGGAGGATTGGCGAGTGCCTGGTAAGGACAAGCGCAGAGCCCCTGGGAGCCAGCTGGAGGAGGCCAGAGGCCCATGCATGGGGTGCCTGTGCCCTTCCCGCACTGCTGCAGCCCCGCCTCCCAAGCCCGCAGGCTGGAGCTGCACGCACGCTCCCTTTCCGCCGACCCCCAGGCCCAGAGGGGCGCGGGAGCGGTGCCCTTTGCCCGCATGGAGCCCCAGGATGCTGCGGGGGCTCCAGGCCTGGCTGGGCCTTGGCAGCAGGGTGCGGAGGTTCTCAGCGCCGCCAGGCCACCCTTTGCCCTCTGCTGCCCGTGAAGCTTAGCATCCCACGGCTCCTGTCAGGGGGCGCTGAGTGTCCTGGGAGGGGAGGAAGGGGGAGGCTGGCCCTGGCAGGAGGCAGCGGCTGGGCTGCCCGGCGAGGGTCTGCCTCAACCGTGTGGCCTTGTGCTCTCTCCAGCTGGGGCAGGACAGGAGCAGGGCAGAAAAGTACCTCTGCCAGAGCCTGCCGTACCTGGAGAGCCCGCAGGCGGCCTTGCGGGAGTTGGCCGTGAGGTTCATCGGTGAGCCACAACGCGCGGGACCCCTCTCTGTCCCAGAGCTCCTTGGTCGCGCTGGGGGTGATGGCCGCCGAGGCAGGGCTGGCGATGTTGGGGGCTGGTGGGAGCCTCATTCAGCCCCCCAGGCCCTGCATGGGTGCTGCGCCTCAGGGACCACGGCGGGCCCAGCCCTGCCCAAGGGGAGGAGGGCGCGTGGCCAGAGTGGCAGGGCTGGATGGGAGCTGTGCTGCTGGGGCCACGAGGTGTGATGGGCCGTGTGTGCCTAGGGCTCGCCGCGCAGCACATGAGGAACAGGAGCGCAGAGAAAGTCGCCGCCATCCGCACTTGTGAGTGAGGGCAGCGCTGGGTCATGCGGGGCTGGAGCGGGGTGAGGAAAGAGCTGGGAGCTGTGCTCGCCTTGCCTGGCCTGCCTCAGGCGAGGAGCGCTCTGTCTCCCCGCGTGGAAGGCAGACATTGTGGGGTACTGTGGGGGAGTTTGGGCCTTTGTGAGCAGTGATTTCCAGCGGATGCCCCTGCTCCCGCTTGGCCCAAACAAGAGCAGGGGTGGGGGCAGCCCTGTGGGCAGGGCAGGGCAGGCTGGGGCTCTCTGCAGCTCCTTGGCCTTGATGTCTGCTCTGTTTCTGTCTGTCTCAGTCCTCCAAGAGGTGCTAGAGGACGGCAGGCCCTCGATCCGCTGCCTGGCTGCTCAGACCGTCCTGATCCTGGATGCCGTGCAAACACAGGAGCCGTCAGGAGGCCGATGCCAGCCGCTATGCTGCAGGCTGCGGAGACTGTGGGAGAGGTGGAGGCCTCCCCCGGGAGACGACTCTGTTTTAGCACAGCTCCAAGAGCGCTCCCAAATGCTCCGTGCTCTGCACGCCGAAGACACCTGAGTGTGCCAGGCAGCCGGGGGCATTCCTGGCACCTGCCCCTGCCTGCAGCATGACTGCTCGCCCTCTGGCACCTCCCCTCGCTGGCCTCGTGCTACAAGTTCACCTCGTAGTTGTGCTCCCAGCAAAGAGCAGCCCTTTTCCCCCATGAGTGCAGGTGTCTTTTCTTTTGGCGCGACAAAGGCAAGCGAGAGAAATGGGCCATGCAAAGGCCCAGGATGTGCCCCAGCAGCTCTGTGCCACCCGGCCCTGCATCGTCGGTGCCGGCAGAGCTGCCTGTCCAATACCCCTGCACCAGCCGGCGTGCACAGGCCACCTTCTGCTGCCCCGTGGGGTAAGGGTGCAGGCCGTGCTGTGCGATGAGGTGAAGGACAGGCTCCTCTGGGAAAGACTTCCAGGCATCGTAGATGTGCTTTGGGTTTTTCTGCCTCTCAGCAGGCCTCAGGGCTCCCCGGGGCTGCGTGGTGCCAAGTGGGGAGACTGCAGCGTGTGCCCTATGTTTGGGGTGGTGACTGCCTTGTGCCAGCATGTTCCCAGGGCAGTACTGGTGCTCAGGCCCTGGGACTGCCCCGGGGGACAAGTAGAGAGAGAGGGAGCTGCTGGGGCACGTGGGCAGCGTGAGGAGCTGCAGCTGCTTGGGGCCAGGCAACTCCTGCCAGTGCCAGGGCTGCAGGTGTCGGTGGGGGAAGAGGTGAGGCCTTGGTCTCTGGGCATGGCAAGAAGGTGGCCAGTGCCTGGAGCGATGACGCTGGGCGGGATGAGGCTGCAGAAGGGGGCTGTGCCCTGAAACATGGGCAGGAGGCTCGTGAAGGCACTCTTGCCTGGTCCACGGGGGGGGGGTGGGGGTGGGCGGGGGGCACGCCTCGTGTGCCTGAGCGCTCACCTGAGCCCAGCGTTGCCTCAGGAGTTGCTCCTCTGCCGCCAGCAGAGCATGGATGCTTGGGGAGCGCAAGCGCTGTAATCTCTCCCCTCAGCTGAGGCTAGAGGTGTAACAAGAAATTGCCACGGATCACTGGCAGCTGAGGGCAGCTGAGAGGCTGCCCCCTCTCAGCGGGACCACACTAGGGTTGCCGCAGGGTGCCAGTGGCCTGCCTCTCAGCAGAAGAGCAGCCAGAAGTTGCCCCCAGCCAGGCTTTGCGGGGGTGCAGAGCAGGGCCCAGGGCAGCAGAAGGCAACACAGGCAAGGGGGAGAAGGAAAAGAGTGGAAGAAGGGCAAGCTGGGCATTGGCCATGTTTTCAGGGAGCCCAGGCTGGCCCTTTCCAGCCAGCCGTTGCAGGAGGAGGCAAGGCTGGTCAGGTGTTCTGCCAGCAACGGCCCGAAGCCGCGTTGTGCGTCCACTTTGCTGGTCTGAGTTCCGGCGGGGGCCGGGGGCTGGGGGCTGGGGGCCGGGGCGGGGTTGGGTAGGAGGGGTGGCTTATCCGGGCGTGTTGGCAGCGGCCTTAGCAGGGGGGGCACGTTGTGCCACAGTAGCGCCTAGAGATGCTGGAGAGGTCACAGCACGCGGAGGTGATGGGGACTCCGTGGCAGCTGAGGATGCTGCCAAGAGCAGCGGAGGTGGAGGATGCCACGACGGTGTTTTGCGGGCAGGAGCTGAGGATGGGCCGGGCAGGCTCAGCACCACGGCAGAGGGCTGGATGACAACGGTGGAGTTCTGGCACTGCGTGAGCCAGGGCTCGTGGCAGCTGTTGGCCAGCGGAGTGGGGCCACAGGGCCGGCGTGGCAGGCACCGGTCGTAGCAGGACATGCCTGGCGGCTGGAGGGGCACCTGGGAGGGAGGGCAGGGAGGAAGCAGAGCACGGGGTTGTGTGAGGAGCAGCCCGGCACCCTGCCACGAGGGAGCCGAGGCGCCTGGCGGGCCGGGAGCTGGAGGCTGTGCAGGGCACAGGCACACGGCCGCCTTTGCCTCGTGCTGCCAAGGGCCTGCAAAGAGCAAGCAGGCCCAAGAAGGCTCCTGCCTAGCCTATAACCCACCAGCCACCTCAGCCAAGCCCCAGCTGCTCTCTGAGCAAGACCTTCCCTTGGAGGCAAAAGGGCTTCAGACTCGCCTGCTTGCCAAGGAGGAGGCCGCGGGAGAGGTGGGTGAGAGAGGGAGGACTCGGGCTGCCTTTTCTCCTGGTCCTGCACTGCCTCAGGCGCAGAGGCCCGCTTTGCAGAGGTGACCGTCCCCTGACAAGCTCATCTCCAATGCAGAACATCCCCGCTAATGAGACGGCCTGTGTTTTTGTTTCCTGCATTGCTGCCTCGTCATTTCCCCGTTCATGCCATGCCCGTTCCCCCACGGAGGCTTGTTCTGAATGCTCGCATGACTGGCCCAGGACTTCCGGGGCAGGAACACGTCGGTGTGGTTGGCAGGCTCGGCTCGAGTGCCAGAGGGGTCCAGCGCAGGCAGGTGACGCGTGCCTGCGTCACTCCGGTGGTGTTGCTTGTGGCCCCGCTTGCCGGAAGGGGCCCAGCTCCTGCCCGCCTTGGCTGCACGCCCCCTTGGGCACCCTGCCATGCGCGACGATGCGCAAGGACCTGCCACATCCCTCCCAGCTCATTTCCACCAGTGGCCCAGAAGCCGCGCAGCTGCTCTGCTGCTGCTGCTCTGCTGGCCCCTAGCTGTGGGTGTGGGATGGAGGGCCTGTGCGGGTCGCCACGAGGGAGCCACACAGGAGCTCATTTGCTCCACATTTGGGTTCTGCTACCAAGGCCAGGTCACTCAGGTTTGCCCCTTTGCGGGCGCTGTGCGTGTTGCTGGCAACCTTTGTGGCCTGCTGCTCAGCGCACTGCAGTGCACAGGCTACACTTGTCTGGAGTGGCGGAGATGCCTGCCGCTTTTGGGTGCCCGCGAACTGGGCTAGGACTGAAGTGCCTGGCAAGGTTGCCTGCCCGGCTGCGCTCGCAGCTCTGGGAGGAAACGCGCAGCTCAGGTGTGCAGGGGAAAAGAGAAGCTGAACACGCTGGGCTGAAAAGATCGCCAGAAGCCTGGAGCGGGAGCTTGGAGAAAGGGAGGAGAGAGAGCGGGGCTCTTTCTGGCTGACTTTTGGGAGCGCGTGCTGGCTGTTTGCAAGAGCTGTGGCCTGGGCTCCTTGGCTTCTGTGGCTGCAGGAGGAGCTGCACTCCAAGCACCTGCTGGGAAATGGGGAGCCTGGCGAACAGAGCCGCTTCTGTAGCGCTCAGAGCTCAGGCAGGGTTGCAGGTGCTCCTGCTGTAGCTGCTGGGCTACCTCACCTTGGTGAGGTGAGGAGGGCCACCTCTGTGGCTGTTGGTGAGACTACACCCGTATGACCGAGCAAAGAAAGACAACAGCAACGCTTGTGGTGGCTGCAGAGATCCTGCAGGCTGGGCAGAGGACCACAGATACTTCCTGCTTTCCAGCAGTGGAAAGCCCTCGGCACAAGGCCGTGACCCTGGCCCTGAGAGGTCGCTGCCTCTTTGCTCTGAGGGACACCCAGCCCGCTTGCTGCTGGTAACTTGCCATCCCTCCTGCCCTCACTTGCCATCCCTCAGAGCCCAGAGGAGACACGGAGGAGGACGGGGACGCTCAAGGAAGGGAGGATCGTCTGCCTCCAGGATGATTTGGCCCTTTTCTCTCCACACGTCCTATGTCACTCAGCCTGCATCTTCCCCTCGCTGTTCTAGGCTTACCTCCTCTCTAATAAAGGCCCCGAGCGAGAACGTGGGAGAGCAGCATGTCGCAGCTCACAACCGTGCTAACCACCCTCCCTCTTTGGGAGCCCATGTGTGGAGGGCCAGCTTTGCTCTGGCCTCCCAGGGGTTTTCTTGCTGTGCTTTTCTTCTCTGCCTTGGAGAACATGTGGTTGCTGTGAAGCCCATTGATTCCTGTTGGGAGGTGGGGATAATGAGGTGTTCCCCTCAGTGGGCGATCCCCGCGGGCCCCTCCCAGGGGCCAGCTGCCCTTCCTGGCACCAGCCCCCGGGCAGGGCCCATTGTGACACGCTGCTGCCATTGCCAGGTGCGGGCACAGCCTCAGCCCCTCATTGTCCCGGGGGACGGGAACAGGCCTAGGGCCTGAGCAGCAGGATCTCGCTGAGGAGCACCCCGAGCTCAGGCCAAGTCTTTCCCTGCCGCCTCCAGGCAGCCGTGAGGAGCTCTGCTCTTTCCTGCCGCCTCCTCGGCTCCTGAGCCAGGTGAGAGGGACGGGGCTGTGCGGCTCTGCTGGGGCCGTGGCACAAGGCGAGCCCTCGGCTGCCGCGGGCCCTTGGTCGGAGCCAAAGTTGTCGCTTGGGGACATCGCAGCCACACGCTCCGACTTCTCCAGTGCCATCTGCTGCCAAGTCCAGTTGGATGTTGGCCGTCTTTCCAGGCTGCAGCCAGCCCCCTTTTCCCGGGCACTTACTGCTTCTGGAAACACCGTGGCCCATGGCCCATGGCTTTCCCCCCATGACCCGCTGCTGGCTCCCGCAGCCCTGCGGCCTCCCCATGCCGGCAGCGTTGCGATGGGGCCAGGCCAAACCGCAGGCTCCCGCATGCCCACCTCACAGTATCTTTCCTCCTCCCCACAGGATGGCGAGGAGACCGCCCAGCACCCCCAGGGTGGCCTGGGAGCAGCCCCAAGCCCCTGGCTGGGGCAGCTCTCAGCACCAGCTGGACCTCCTCAGAGAGCCCCAGGCACAGGGGCTGGGTGAGTGGAGCCCACTGGGCTGGCAGAGCTGGCGGCTCTGAGCGCACCGGGCTCCGCACCGGGTGCCCGTCTCCCCGGCACGCTGGAGCTGGCTTTCCCAGGCACCTGGAGCCATGGGGCGCCCGGCGCTGGCCTCCGGAGCCAGCCCCGGCACAGCATGCCCAGGGAGCGAGTGGAGCAGAGGGGCCTCCAGCTCCTGCTCCCAGGGACAGGCTGGCAGAGGCAGCTCAGGCAGCAAGGGCCAGCCGTGCTGGGGCCTGGGGCCTGGGGCCTGGGGCCTGGGGCCTGGGGCCTGTCCTGCCTGGCTGCCAGCCACTTGCTCATCTCAGCACAGCCGCCCGCGGCTTTGCCCTCCCTCGCTGGGCTCCAGCATCGCACCCCGTGTGCTGGCCACCTCCTGGCCCTGACAAGAACGGGGCAAATGGGGCAGCAAGGCCCCGTGCCAGCCCCCGACCCGGGCCTTGCTGGGAACGTGGGAGCAGGCCCGGGGCGGGGCAGCGGCCACAGCTCTTCCCCCGCTCTCTAATGCCTGCTCCCAGCTCCAGCAGCTCTCCCTACTCTCTGTGTTTATCAGAGCCAGGTTTCTCTGCCGCCAGCGACCTGACTTGGCAGCAAGAGGAGCAGGAAGCCCGGCAGCACATCCAGGCCTTTCTCAGGGCCACCGAGAAGGTACCTGCAGATATTGCCAGCTGGGCCCCGCCGGGCATCTCCTGGCCGGGTCCCTCCGTGGCTGCTGCCTGCTCTGCAGCTGCTGCAGGGCTGCTGGCTGTGCACAGCTGCTCCCCACCAACGCCCACCACCTCACGGCCCCCCTCCACTGCTCTGGCCCTGCAGGCCATGCCTCACCCCTCTCACGCTCCCCGCTTGGCTCTCTCGTCCCTTGCCTTCAGGAAGAGGCCCAGAAGCTGCAGTTTCTGGCCTCCATCTGTAGCCTCTGCAAAGGTGCGGGCACCGAGGCCCTGGGGGGAGACGGGTCCGACCTGTGCAGCAAAGCTGCCCTGGCAGAGGAGATCAAGGTGAGGCCGTCTGTAGGAGGGGGCAAGAGCAGCACGGCCCTGAGAGCCCAGTGAGAACAGGGCTGGGGCCCCTGGGCACGCAGAGGGCTGGGGCAGGCCCTTGTGGACACAGAGCTCTCCTGCGGAGGGATTTGGGGGCCGCTGGGATGCCCTGTGAGCTGGGAGCTCTGCAGCGAGGGGCTGCGCTGGGTGCCAGTGGTGGGATGGGGGCCCAGGGGCTCTGGCCACCCAGCAGACCCCCGGCTGGGTGCTGGCAGTGGCCACGGGCCATGCTGGTTGTGCTGCCCAGGTGCTGTTGGAAGAGGAGCCCCGCGACGCGCAGGGCATAGCAGTGCGGCAGCAAGCCCTGCTCGCCATCACCGCCATGAGGTACCTGCCCCATGCCTTGGCTTAGCCCCAGCTTCCCCCTAGCTCAGTGCCAACCGCGCTGGGCCTGGCTCGAAGGCATGCCCCACGCTGGGCGGAGTGCGATGGTGCTATGTGCTGGGCCTCTGCTCTGCCCTGCTCTGGGCCCAACCCCGGGGCAGACAGGAAGGCAGAGGGAGTGGTCCCTGGGGCTCCGCAGGGTGTTGCAGCCTTTCCCCCCACCGCAAGCGGGAGGCAGCAGGAGGCGAGGGCACGCTTCTCCCCTGGCCAGCACTGGTCTCTCTCCCTGGGCCAGTGTCCCTGCAGGAGGAGGAGCCTGCCCACAGGGCTCTCCCCACCGCTCCCAGGGCCACTCTGAACTCGCCCTCCGCAACAGACGCCTCCCCATTGCTGGGGCAGCAGGGCTGTGCTGCCAGCCCTGTGTCCGATGGGTGCTCCTCTCTCCCGGCAGCAAAGTGAGGCCAGTGCTGGAGGACAGCCACAACAACAGCCTCCTCCACGCCTGCGTCTCCAGCATCTTCTCCTTCCCTCCAAGGGAGGACATGGAGAGCATGGAGGCTCTTCTCTATGCCCAGGTAAGTGCTGCCTGGCGGAGCTCTGGAGAGCCGCTGATGCTTGTGTGCTTGTCGCAGCTTGCCCTGTGCTGAGAGGTGGCCGTGCCAGGCAAGGCAGGGCAAGATCCTTGTCTTTTGTTTTCCCTCCCTCAGCCCTTCTTGGCCTGCCCCAGTGCTGGGCCTGGGGCAGTGGCCACGGGCTGCTCCACCTGCGGCCCCTCTCCTGCCTCGAGGCCTCTGCCTGGGTGCTGCAGGGCAGCGCGGTGTCCCTGGCAGCCCCGGCAGGAGGCGATCAAGGCAGTGTCCTGTGGGTCGGAGGCACTGCTGGAGCACTGCCACAGCCTCTGTCCTCATTGCAGGTTCTGGACGCTCTGCACAGCATGCTGCAGGAGCTGGTATTCAGTGCCCACGCAGGGAGCCTGCTGGAGCTGCAGCGCATCTTGCAGGTGCGGCACCGGCAAAGAGCGGGGCTCTCGCGGGGCTGCCCCTCGCCCCGAGGGCAAGGGACGCCTCGAATGCACACCAGCCACGGAGAGCACCAGGCACAGAGGGCACGCTGCAGGCAGGCAGCCTCTCTCGGAGAGCAGAGGGGGTCTCCCCCGTGCTCTTTGCGGAGCCCAGGGTCTGCTGGCTGCTCTCAGAGTCCATGTCTCCAGCCTCGTGCAATGCACAGGCAGAGCCTTGCCCACGGCCCCTGCCTGCCAGCCACCCCCCAAACCTCCCTTGGCACCAAAGCAGAGGCAGGACTTGGACTCTCCTTGCCAGGCCCCCAGCACCTGGCAGGCGGCACTGCTGCTCCAGCACCTCCCTGGCCTGCTGCGTCCTCCCCAGATCTGAGCAGGGCAGAGCAGCGCAGGGCCCCGCCTGGCCTGCAAGGGGAGCCCAGGCCTGGAGCTTTGTAATTTGGGCTTCCCAACGGCCCAGATCCGGAGCCCTCACTGCAGGCCCCAGCGGCTGGGTGCCCCAGAGCCCTGTGCTCCTGCCCAGGGGCCATGGGGTGGTTTTTGGAGGAGGGCAGGCCAAGGAGCAGCAGCTGCCATGGGCATGGGATGCAGCTGTGTCCCTGGGCAGGCACAGCCAGCCGGGGACCCTTGGGGCAGGAGCCCTGTTTGGGGCTTTGCGCCACTTGACAGGCTGCCTTGACGGCCACTGCAAAGCCTGCCAGGCGCTGGGCAGAGCTGCCACTGTGGGAGCAGCTGTCACGTTGGCGGGCTGACCAGCAGCTTTTCTCCTGCCAGGTCCTGCTGCCTTTCACAGCGTCTCAGCGGGCAGCTGAGCGGGAGAGGGCCGTGGGCCAGGTTGCGCAGCTAAGCAAACTCCTGGCCAGCTCGTCGCTCTGGGAGGTGAGGGGCCCCTGGAGCTGGTTAGTGGCAGAGGTGGGCTGCGGCGGCCAGGAGAGAAGGCAGAGGAGCTGAGAAGGGGGCTAGGTGCTGGGTGCTGGAGCAGAGGAGCCCAGGCTGTGGGCTGCGGAGCGAGGCAAGGCAGCAGAAGCAGCAGAGGAGAGGAGGGGAGGACCATGGGGGCTGCCCGGGAGGCTGCCCTTCCTGGCGACAGTTGTCTTTTACTCCTCCGCCTACGTTAAGTCCCATTGCCTTCCAAGGGCTGTGCAGGGAGGCTGCCTGCTCCTGGCCTTGCCACGGCTGCTGGCTGCTGGGTCGGGGCTGCTCGGCAGCAGGGGCCGTTGCCCCTCGCCTGGGCAGAAGAGCTGGCAGGGTGGGCAGGCTGGGACCCGCAGCGCTGCAGCTGATTGGCAGCAGTTGGAGCAGGGCTGGGCAGACGCCTCCTGCGCTCTGGCTCCCTCGGGCCCCAGCACCGGGCCCATGCCTGGGTTCAGGGCTTTGGCACCAGTGGCTCCCGTCAGCCCTGCTACCAGTCCTTCCTCCCTCCCCAGGGCTGCGGCCCCAGCGGAGGAGCGTGCGCCAGCCCTGCTGCCTTGGGGACAGAGCATTTCCAGATGCTGGGGCAGCTGGTGGCACGTCTCAGACTGTGCTGCAACGATGAGGACGAGGACACCAGGCGTGGGGCTGCCGACGCTCTTTGCCACCTCGGCAGCTTCCTCCTGCAGCGAGAGAGTAAGAGAAGCCAGAGCGGGCTGGGCCCTGCCACACACCCACACGCCAGCAAGGGCAGGCGAGACCCGACCCCCCCCCCCCCCTCCCGTCACCTCGGCTGCTCTCCTCAGCCAGAGGAAGGAGCAGAAACCCCTGAGACATGGGCACAGGCAAGCCGCCGTGCTGCCTCAGCCCGGGCCACAGGCAAAGGGCTGCCTTTTCCTCTGGCAGCCAGGTTTCTGCCTGATGCCTTCAGGCTGCCATCGCATTCTCTCCATCTTCCCCACTGACTGCGCTGCTGTGTTTTCCCTCCTGCCCAGGTGGGAAGCCTTCAGAGGACAGTGCAGAGCATCCTCGGCTCCAGGGGGACTGGGAAGCCGAGACCTTCTGGCTCTCCTGGTCCAAGAGCGCCAGCGACGCCACCACGGTAAGGAGCTCCTCCCTTGCTGGGACACATGGCCCCGGGCAGGCAGAGGGCTTGGTCAGAGCCCAGCAGCCAGTGATCAGTGTGGCTGCAAGAGCCTCACAGGCCCCACGCAGGGGGCTCCCACTGTGCCTGGGCAGGCAAGAGGCTCCTCTCAGGGCACAGCAGGGCCAGCACAGGGGCACCGGGACTCCCACTATCTGCCTCACCGCAAAGGCCCTCTGGCCACATCGTCCCCGAGGCCATCGGCCAGCCTGGCAGGGCCCCTGCTCCCCGCTCTCTTGCTGCCACTCTCCCAGCTCTGCCCCACGTCTCGCTCTGCAGAGCTCTTCTCCCGCCTCAAACAAGCAGCCCCGGGGCGGCGCTCAGGGCACTGTGTCTTCCCTCCCCTCCTTCCTCCCCCAGATCTTTGGGAAATACCTCTCCCCCTCCGAGATGACGGAGGTCATCCTCACGGCCATCGAGGGCATGAGAGACTCCAGCGCCTACGACACCACGGCGGCTGCCCGCATGCTGGCTCTGGCCATGAGACACTCTGCCTCCCGGCTGCAGCACGTAAGCATGCTGCGGCTGGCGTGCCCTGGCCTCCGGGCTCTGGGCCCTGGGCAGCGGGTGGGGGTTGTTCCTCCGCAAATCCAGGGCTGCCTGGCTGTGACTCCATTGGAGTGCAGCCAAGCAGGATGGGAAGGGAAACAGACAGCCAAGGCAGCGGAAGAAACTGCGGCCATCCTGCAGCAGCCCCGCTCTCAGCCATACCCCCCTCCAGGTGTCCCGCGTCGTGAGCTGCATCTATGAGAACCTGCTGCACATCAGCGATCAGTGGGCCCGGCACGTCCTGCTTGGCACCCTTCTCCAGCTGACCTGCCTCTACCCTGACAAGGCAGTGAGGAGCCTGCTGGCAGCCTCTGTGCCTTGCGACAGGTACGGGGCCGCCAGCCTTGAGGGCTAATAGCACCTGGGCAGAAGGGCCCCGAGAGCCTGCGGCTGCTGAAGCCAGGCAGAGTTGCAGGGCACCCTGAGGGGCAGACCAGCTGCTGTGCTCCCACCGTGCACACAGGGCGGTGGGCTCAACCATCTCCTGCCTGCCCGCCCAGGGCTCTTTGGGCTCCTGGAGAGGGGGAGCGGGCAGGGCAGGGCTGACGGACAGCCCAGGCCCCAGTGCTACGGCTCGGGGGGCCCCACTGACCGAGCGCTCGGGGCCCGCAGTGTTGCCGCGGACATGTGGCGAGAGATGGTCTCCCAGCCCGCGACGGCAGAGAAGGTCCTGCTGGAGCTGCTCTTTGTGCTGCAGGGAAGGGGCCAGGGCAGGCGGGTCTGCTTTGTCAACGACGAACCTCACGTCGTGCCCCTGGCTGTGAGTTCCTGCATAAGACGTCGCTCCCCCCCCAGGGCTGCGCTCCCCTCTCTGGGGCAAGAGGCCGGGTGCCCGCCACCCTCCCTGGCCACCCTCCCAGTCCACCCCCAACCCATGCCCTCCCCTGGGCCCCCCCCACACAGTGCCCCTGCCACACGGCCAGTGGGGCCCTGTCCAGCATCTTGCATCTGCTGCGTGAGCCACACATGGCCGCCCAGCACTGCTTGGGCCCCTCAGTGCACACGCACGCAGCCTGCCCCTGCCCGCAGGCTGCCTCTCCTCCCTCTTCCTGCATCCGCCTGCTTCACTGAGCAGGCTGGAAAGCCAGAGCAGCAGCAGGGCCTGCGGCTGGGGCAGGGCCTGCGGCTGGGGCAGAGCGGGGCAGAGGCAGTTGTGGCCTGAGCAACGTACAAGGCTTGGGTTAGGCAGCCCAGGACAGCCTGCCGCATCCCTGAGCTGTGCTGGCACCACCCTCGCTCTCAGCCACAAAGGCTCCTAGTGCCCTGGGCAGGGCCCAGAGACCCGCTGCCACTTGCCCCACGGGCACGCCCCAGCCTGCGCGTGCCCCGCCCCCCCGCCGCCCCGCCCATCTGCCTTTGCCTTGGCTGCCCACAGTGCCGGAGCCGCGCTCTGCCTCCCCGCAAGGGCTCCTCGAGCGGTGCCCCTGGCAGATGTCTGCAGTGACAGCCGTCTCGTGGGTGTTTCTGCAGGCAACCAGGGCCCTGCGCGAGATCCTCCTGCAGCCCACCTTGCAGCAGGGGAAGGCCTTGTTCCCCATGCTCTGCGTGGCTCTGCTCTTCCAAATCTCGTTCGCCACGGAGGCTGCGCTGCAGGACGTCGAGGCCTTCTTCGAGCCAGGTGTCGAGGAGGACAAATGCAGCCCCATAAGCAGCCGCGCCAGGTGCGGCTTCTGAGTCCCCCATCTCTCCCCCTGCTCCGGAGCCAGGAGCAGGGCTTTGTGCATGACCGGTGCCTTGCTCTGCCTGCAGGTCCGCTCTGCAGGCCCTGCAAGCCCTGCTGCACTGGGCAGGCTATGGGGATCAGGTTGGCGTCCTGCAGAGGAAGGGCGGATGGGACATGCTTGTCTGCGCAGAGAGCCACCACCAAGGCATCACTTTGCTGGCCAGGTAAGAGCCCTGTCTGCCTGTCCGCATGCAGGGCGACCGCAGGCCCCTGCAAGCCTGCTCACGAGCTGTGTGGCCAAAGAGCGGGAAGGGCGCAGCATGGCCAGAGGCACCTGGGAAGAGCCCCGGCCGTGGGAGTCCAAAGTGGGAGGGATGTGTGGGAAGGACATGGCTGCAGAGGAGGAAGGGCATTTTGCCGGCCAACTGCCAAGATGCACGCAACAGAGTCAGACACAGGCTTCCTCCTGGAGCGGAGCGGTGCGGTGAGGAAAGCCCGCCCGTCCGTGCGCAAATGCCGCTGGCTGCTGGGGCAGAGTACAGCCGCGCACTTGCTCTGCGTGTGCTGGTCCCTGCCAGAATGGCTAGACATGGCGTGGCAGGCCCGGCCGAGGTTTGCCTGCCTGGCCTCAGGGCCCACAGGCTCTTCTCCCCCCTGCCAGGCAGCTGAGGACCACCGCCACAAAGGAGTGCCACTGGATCTTCCACCACCTGCTCCGGGTTCTCAGCACGAGGGATGCACAGCGGGAAATCCCCTCCATGGCCTTCTTGACTGAGGTGGGCCTGAGGGCGCGCAGGGCTTCCCTGACGTGCCGGGAACCACTCCGCTCTGGCAGCGGCAGGAAGGAACAGGACAGGAGGCGGGGAAGCTGGGGAGGTGCCGGCCCTCCTCTGCATACGGCCCGGCTTGGCCCCTTCCCACAGAGCGGCCCTTTCTGCTGGGCTGACACTCCCAAGCTCCTGCATTTCATGCACCCTCCATGCCAGAGCTCTGCATTCAGCTTCTCCAAGGCAGGAGGCCGAGGGGCTGCAGCTGGGCCAGAGGCGGGAGGAGTAGCGAGGGAAGCTGTGCCGTGTGCCGTGGTGCCCTGTGGGCCCTGCACAGTGCCTGCTGGCTGCTGGCTGCACGCTGCCTGCCTCTGGGGCCTTGGCCAGGGCTGGCTGAGCAGAGCGCTCAGCGGCTGTCCGCTGCGGCCAGTCCTGCCAGCGCTGCCAGGCTCTCACTCTGCTGTGCGCGTTTCAGCTGCTGAACTGCTCTGAGTTTTCCACCGCCGTGGACGAGCGTGTGCTGCACCTCTTCGAAAGGCACCTGAGGACTGGGCGCCTGGTCATGCGCGGGCTGGTGCTGCGAGGCCTCCTTGTGCTCTCAGAGAGCCCTGACATGGTGAGCAGGGGCAGCAGGGCAAAGCCGTGTCGACAGCCTGCGGCTAGGCAGGGGGCGGTGGGTAACGCCAAAGGCTTGGTCTTTGCTGGCACTCTGGAGCTGTGGGAGCTGCTCGCAACTGCCCCTGCGCGGTTCATGCTCCCCGAGTCCCTGTGGTCCAGTCGTAGGCTCTGGGGCAGCATGGAGATCTCTGCCTGGCCCAGCACCCCGCTGTGCCCAAGCGGTGGGTGCCCACAGAGCCCGCCCTGGCCCCGGCTCACTGAGCTCCGGGCACAAATGAACCTGCTCTGCTGGGGACCAGTCCCTGCCCGGGGAGCTTTCCAGACGGGGCTGGTTCCTAAGCAACCTGCCCGCTGGAGTCTGGAGAGTGGAGAGTGGAGGATGGGGCTCTGATGGCCTGACTTGTCCTGCCCGCCTCCCTGCTGCTGGCTCCCGCATGCGCCCTGGCTGGGCCAGTAAGCCTGGCCTGCCTGGAGGTTGCTGCGGGAGAGGCTTGTGCGCTTGCTGTTGCTGCAAGCCTTTGTGCCAAGGCCTTTTCCATGGCTTGGCCACAAGGAAGTTGGGGGTTTCCTGCAGGCCAGAAAACTGCAGGGCCTGCTGCCAGAGGTGATGGAGCGCCTGCACGATGCCGACCGGGAGGTCAACGTGAAGGCCCTGTGCATCCTGGGCAACGTGCTGTGCCACATGGAGAGGGAGCGGGCCGGCCCCGTGGCTCTGCAGCTGGCGGAGAAGCTCCTGCCGCTCTTGGATGATGTACGTATGCACGTCTGGTGCGGGAGCCGGCACCCTGCACGTGGCCACTCTGCAATGCCAACGTGGCCTCCGTCCAGCCCTGCGAGCGCAGCCCTCTGGCAGGACCTCCTCCACCCGGGCCCCTCGGTGCTCCCCGGGGGCTGTCTGCTGGCCTCCACCGCCCCACAGCTTCTCCCTTGCCAGTTGAGCCCCTGGGGAGGTCAGGGTCCCCACCCTGGGACCTGGCTGCTGTGTGCTCAGCCCAGCCCCTGCACACAGCAGGCACAGGCCAACGCTTGCTCTGAGAGCCCAGCCGGTGCCTGCTCAGCCGGTGCCTGCTGCTTGCCGCTTGCCGCTTGCTGCTTGCCGCTTGCCGAGCCGTGCCGGCAAAGCCTGCCGCAGGGCCTCAGTGGCCAGGAGCGGATGCGCAGGGCAGCCTTGCCTCCTCCTCCCTGCATGGCCTGCGGTAGCTGCTCTCCTGCCTAGCTGGCTGCTGCCTGGTGTGAGCGCGACCAGGCTTAGAGAAGCTCCGCACTGCGGGGCCGCGGCACGGGCTGGCAATGCGCTGTGCTGCCTTGCCTGGTGCTGGGGCCCGTGTGACCTGGCTGCAGCCCCCCCCAGCTCCTGGGGGAATGAGGTCCTGCCCTTCCCCCTGCCTGCCTCCCACCAGGAGTCCAGCCGGGTGCGCAAGCATGCCCTGCGCCTCTTCAAAGCCCTCATGGAGACTGTGGTGGGCAAATACAAGCGGTGCCTGAAGAAGCATGTGCGGAGGAGCCTTCTCCTGCTCTTCTTCCACCTGAGTGACCAGGCCCCCAGTGTGGCTCAGGTGTGCATTTCTGCCCTGCCCAGGGATGCAGGGAGGGTGACAGTGGCAGCCTGTGGGTGAGCTGCTGTCTCTGCTGCCCCGCGTGCTGGTGCCCATGGCCACCTCTGCCTGCTGAGGCAGAGGGAGCGCAGGCTGTCAGGGGCCAGGGACAGCTCTGCGGGCACAGGCAGGGGAGGCAGGGCACTGGTTCCCCTGGCCCGCCGCAGGCCACGTCTCCCCTCAGCACTGCTCCTCTGCAGGCCTCGCAGGAAGCCCTCCTGGGAGCAGCACAGTTCCTCAGGTGGAACCAGCTCTGGTACCTGACGCAGACGCTGCAGACATGGAGGATTGGCGAGTGCCTGGTAAGGACAAGCGCAGAGCCCCTGGGAGCCAGCTGGAGGAGGCCAGAGGCCCATGCATGGGGTGCCTGTGCCCTTCCCGCACTGCTGCAGCCCCGCCTCCCAAGCCCGCAGGCTGGAGCTGCACGCACGCTCCCTTTCCGCCGACCCCCAGGCCCAGAGGGGCGCGGGAGCGGTGCCCTTTGCCCGCATGGAGCCCCAGGATGCTGCGGGGGCTCCAGGCCTGGCTGGGCCTTGGCAGCAGGGTGCGGAGGTTCTCAGCGCCGCCAGGCCACCCTTTGCCCTCTGCTGCCCGTGAAGCTTAGCATCCCACGGCTCCTGTCAGGGGGCGCTGAGTGTCCTGGGAGGGGAGGAAGGGGGAGGCTGGCCCTGGCAGGAGGCAGCGGCTGGGCTGCCCGGCGAGGGTCTGCCTCAACCGTGTGGCCTTGTGCTCTCTCCAGCTGGGGCAGGACAGGAGCAGGGCAGAAAAGTACCTCTGCCAGAGCCTGCCGTACCTGGAGAGCCCGCAGGCGGCCTTGCGGGAGTTGGCCGTGAGGTTCATCGGTGAGCCACAACGCGCGGGACCCCTCTCTGTCCCAGAGCTCCTTGGTCGCGCTGGGGGTGATGGCCGCCGAGGCAGGGCTGGCGATGTTGGGGGCTGGTGGGAGCCTCATTCAGCCCCCCAGGCCCTGCATGGGTGCTGCGCCTCAGGGACCACGGCGGGCCCAGCCCTGCCCAAGGGGAGGAGGGCGCGTGGCCAGAGTGGCAGGGCTGGATGGGAGCTGTGCTGCTGGGGCCACGAGGTGTGATGGGCCGTGTGTGCCTAGGGCTCGCCGCGCAGCACATGAGGAACAGGAGCGCAGAGAAAGTCGCCGCCATCCGCACTTGTGAGTGAGGGCAGCGCTGGGTCATGCGGGGCTGGAGCGGGGTGAGGAAAGAGCTGGGAGCTGTGCTCGCCTTGCCTGGCCTGCCTCAGGCGAGGAGCGCTCTGTCTCCCCGCGTGGAAGGCAGACATTGTGGGGTACTGTGGGGGAGTTTGGGCCTTTGTGAGCAGTGATTTCCAGCGGATGCCCCTGCTCCCGCTTGGCCCAAACAAGAGCAGGGGTGGGGGCAGCCCTGTGGGCAGGGCAGGGCAGGCTGGGGCTCTCTGCAGCTCCTTGGCCTTGATGTCTGCTCTGTTTCTGTCTGTCTCAGTCCTCCAAGAGGTGCTAGAGGACGGCAGGCCCTCGATCCGCTGCCTGGCTGCTCAGACCGTCCTGATCCTGGATGCCGTGCAAACACGGGAGCCGTCAGGAGGCCGATGCCAGCCGCTATGCTGCAGGCTGCGGAGACTGTGGGAGAGGTGGAGGCCTCCCCCGGGAGACGACTCTGTTTTAGCACAGCTCCAAGAGCGCTCCCAAATGCTCCGTGCTCTGCACGCCGAAGACACCTGAGTGTGCCAGGCAGCCGGGGGCATTCCTGGCACCTGCCCCTGCCTGCAGCATGACTGCTCGCCCTCTGGCACCTCCCCTCGCTGGCCTCGTGCTACAAGTTCACCTCGTAGTTGTGCTCCCAGCAAAGAGCAGCCCTTTTCCCCCATGAGTGCAGGTGTCTTTTCTTTTGGCGCGACAAAGGCAAGCGAGAGAAATGGGCCATGCAAAGGCCCAGGATGTGCCCCAGCAGCTCTGTGCCACCCGGCCCTGCATCGTCGGTGCCGGCAGAGCTGCCTGTCCAATACCCCTGCACCAGCCGGCGTGCACAGGCCACCTTCTGCTGCCCCGTGGGGTAAGGGTGCAGGCCGTGCTGTGCGATGAGGTGAAGGACAGGCTCCTCTGGGAAAGACTTCCAGGCATCGTAGATGTGCTTTGGGTTTTTCTGCCTCTCAGCAGGCCTCAGGGCTCCCCGGGGCTGCGTGGTGCCAAGTGGGGAGACTGCAGCGTGTGCCCTATGTTTGGGGTGGTGACTGCCTTGTGCCAGCATGTTCCCAGGGCAGTACTGGTGCTCAGGCCCTGGGACTGCCCCGGGGGACAAGTAGAGAGAGAGGGAGCTGCTGGGGCACGTGGGCAGCGTGAGGAGCTGCAGCTGCTTGGGGCCAGGCAACTCCTGCCAGTGCCAGGGCTGCAGGTGTCGGTGGGGGAAGAGGTGAGGCCTTGGTCTCTGGGCATGGCAAGAAGGTGGCCAGTGCCTGGAGCGATGACGCTGGGCGGGATGAGGCTGCAGAAGGGGGCTGTGCCCTGAAACATGGGCAGGAGGCTCGTGAAGGCACTCTTGCCTGGTCCACGGGGGGGGGGTGGGGGTGGGCGGGGGGCACGCCTCGTGTGCCTGAGCGCTCACCTGAGCCCAGCGTTGCCTCAGGAGTTGCTCCTCTGCCGCCAGCAGAGCATGGATGCTTGGGGAGCGCAAGCGCTGTAATCTCTCCCCTCAGCTGAGGCTAGAGGTGTAACAAGAAATTGCCACGGATCACTGGCAGCTGAGGGCAGCTGAGAGGCTGCCCCCTCTCAGCGGGACCACACTAGGGTTGCCGCAGGGTGCCAGTGGCCTGCCTCTCAGCAGAAGAGCAGCCAGAAGTTGCCCCCAGCCAGGCTTTGCGGGGGTGCAGAGCAGGGCCCAGGGCAGCAGAAGGCAACACAGGCAAGGGGGAGAAGGAAAAGAGTGGAAGAAGGGCAAGCTGGGCATTGGCCATGTTTTCAGGGAGCCCAGGCTGGCCCTTTCCAGCCAGCCGTTGCAGGAGGAGGCAAGGCTGGTCAGGTGTTCTGCCAGCAACGGCCCGAAGCCGCGTTGTGCGTCCGCTTTGCTGGTCTGAGTTCCGGCGGGGGCCGGGGGCTGGGGGCTGGGGGCCGGGGCGGGGTTGGGTAGGAGGGGTGGCTTATCCGGGCGTGTTGGCAGCGGCCTTAGCAGGGGGGGCACGTTGTGCCACAGTAGCGCCTAGAGATGCTGGAGAGGTCACAGCACGCGGAGGTGATGGGGACTCCGTGGCAGCTGAGGATGCTGCCAAGAGCAGCGGAGGTGGAGGATGCCACGACGGTGTTTTGCGGGCAGGAGCTGAGGATGGGCCGGGCAGGCTCAGCACCACGGCAGAGGGCTGGATGACAACGGTGGAGTTCTGGCACTGCGTGAGCCAGGGCTCGTGGCAGCTGTTGGCCAGCGGAGTGGGGCCACAGGGCCGGCGTGGCAGGCACCGGTCGTAGCAGGACATGCCTGGCGGCTGGAGGGGCACCTGGGAGGGAGGGCAGGGAGGAAGCAGAGCACGGGGTTGTGTGAGGAGCAGCCCGGCACCCTGCCACGAGGGAGCCGAGGCGCCTGGCGGGCCGGGAGCTGGAGGCTGTGCAGGGCACAGGCACACGGCCGCCTTTGCCTCGTGCTGCCAAGGGCCTGCAAAGAGCAAGCAGGCCCAAGAAGGCTCCTGCCTAGCCTATAACCCACCAGCCACCTCAGCCAAGCCCCAGCTGCTCTCTGAGCAAGACCTTCCCTTGGAGGCAAAAGGGCTTCAGACTCGCCTGCTTGCCAAGGAGGAGGCCGCGGGAGAGGTGGGTGAGAGAGGGAGGACTCGGGCTGCCTTTTCTCCTGGTCCTGCACTGCCTCAGGCGCAGAGGCCCGCTTTGCAGAGGTGACCGTCCCCTGACAAGCTCATCTCCAATGCAGAACATCCCCGCTAATGAGACGGCCTGTGTTTTTGTTTCCTGCATTGCTGCCTCGTCATTTCCCCGTTCATGCCATGCCCGTTCCCCCACGGAGGCTTGTTCTGAATGCTCGCATGACTGGCCCAGGACTTCCGGGGCAGGAACACGTCGGTGTGGTTGGCAGGCTCGGCTCGAGTGCCAGAGGGGTCCAGCGCAGGCAGGTGACGCGTGCCTGCGTCACTCCGGTGGTGTTGCTTGTGGCCCCGCTTGCCGGAAGGGGCCCAGCTCCTGCCCGCCTTGGCTGCACGCCCCCTTGGGCACCCTGCCATGCGCGACGATGCGCAAGGACCTGCCACATCCCTCCCAGCTCATTTCCACCAGTGGCCCAGAAGCCGCGCAGCTGCTCTGCTGCTGCTGCTCTGCTGGCCCCTAGCTGTGGGTGTGGGATGGAGGGCCTGTGCGGGTCGCCACGAGGGAGCCACACAGGAGCTCATTTGCTCCACATTTGGGTTCTGCTACCAAGGCCAGGTCACTCAGGTTTGCCCCTTTGCGGGCGCTGTGCGTGTTGCTGGCAACCTTTGTGGCCTGCTGCTCAGCGCACTGCAGTGCACAGGCTACACTTGTCTGGAGTGGCGGAGATGCCTGCCGCTTTTGGGTGCCCGCGAACTGGGCTAGGACTGAAGTGCCTGGCAAGGTTGCCTGCCCGGCTGCGCTCGCAGCTCTGGGAGGAAACGCGCAGCTCAGGTGTGCAGGGGAAAAGAGAAGCTGAACACGCTGGGCTGAAAAGATCGCCAGAAGCCTGGAGCGGGAGCTTGGAGAAAGGGAGGAGAGAGAGCGGGGCTCTTTCTGGCTGACTTTTGGGAGCGCGTGCTGGCTGTTTGCAAGAGCTGTGGCCTGGGCTCCTTGGCTTCTGTGGCTGCAGGAGGAGCTGCACTCCAAGCACCTGCTGGGAAATGGGGAGCCTGGCGAACAGAGCCGCTTCTGTAGCGCTCAGAGCTCAGGCAGGGTTGCAGGTGCTCCTGCTGTAGCTGCTGGGCTACCTCACCTTGGTGAGGTGAGGAGGGCCACCTCTGTGGCTGTTGGTGAGACTACACCCGTATGACCGAGCAAAGAAAGACAACAGCAACGCTTGTGGTGGCTGCAGAGATCCTGCAGGCTGGGCAGAGGACCACAGATACTTCCTGCTTTCCAGCAGTGGAAAGCCCTCGGCACAAGGCCGTGACCCTGGCCCTGAGAGGTCGCTGCCTCTTTGCTCTGAGGGACACCCAGCCCGCTTGCTGCTGGTAACTTGCCATCCCTCCTGCCCTCACTTGCCATCCCTCAGAGCCCAGAGGAGACACGGAGGAGGACGGGGACGCTCAAGGAAGGGAGGATCGTCTGCCTCCAGGATGATTTGGCCCTTTTCTCTCCACACGTCCTATGTCACTCAGCCTGCATCTTCCCCTCGCTGTTCTAGGCTTACCTCCTCTCTAATAAAGGCCCCGAGCGAGAACGTGGGAGAGCAGCATGTCGCAGCTCACAACCGTGCTAACCACCCTCCCTCTTTGGGAGCCCATGTGTGGAGGGCCAGCTTTGCTCTGGCCTCCCAGGGGTTTTCTTGCTGTGCTTTTCTTCTCTGCCTTGGAGAACATGTGGTTGCTGTGAAGCCCATTGATTCCTGTTGGGAGGTGGGGATAATGAGGTGTTCCCCTCAGTGGGCGATCCCCGCGGGCCCCTCCCAGGGGCCAGCTGCCCTTCCTGGCACCAGCCCCCGGGCAGGGCCCATTGTGACACGCTGCTGCCATTGCCAGGTGCGGGCACAGCCTCAGCCCCTCATTGTCCCGGGGGACGGGAACAGGCCTAGGGCCTGAGCAGCAGGATCTCGCTGAGGAGCACCCCGAGCTCAGGCCAAGTCTTTCCCTGCCGCCTCCAGGCAGCCGTGAGGAGCTCTGCTCTTTCCTGCCGCCTCCTCGGCTCCTGAGCCAGGTGAGAGGGACGGGGCTGTGCGGCTCTGCTGGGGCCGTGGCACAAGGCGAGCCCTCGGCTGCCGCGGGCCCTTGGTCGGAGCCAAAGTTGTCGCTTGGGGACATCGCAGCCACACGCTCCGACTTCTCCAGTGCCATCTGCTGCCAAGTCCAGTTGGATGTTGGCCGTCTTTCCAGGCTGCAGCCAGCCCCCTTTTCCCGGGCACTTACTGCTTCTGGAAACACCGTGGCCCATGGCCCATGGCTTTCCCCCCATGACCCGCTGCTGGCTCCCGCAGCCCTGCGGCCTCCCCATGCCGGCAGCGTTGCGATGGGGCCAGGCCAAACCGCAGGCTCCCGCATGCCCACCTCACAGTATCTTTCCTCCTCCCCACAGGATGGCGAGGAGACCGCCCAGCACCCCCAGGGTGGCCTGGGAGCAGCCCCAAGCCCCTGGCTGGGGCAGCTCTCAGCACCAGCTGGACCTCCTCAGAGAGCCCCAGGCACAGGGGCTGGGTGAGTGGAGCCCACTGGGCTGGCAGAGCTGGCGGCTCTGAGCGCACCGGGCTCCGCACCGGGTGCCCGTCTCCCCGGCACGCTGGAGCTGGCTTTCCCAGGCACCTGGAGCCATGGGGCGCCCGGCGCTGGCCTCCGGAGCCAGCCCCGGCACAGCATGCCCAGGGAGCGAGTGGAGCAGAGGGGCCTCCAGCTCCTGCTCCCAGGGACAGGCTGGCAGAGGCAGCTCAGGCAGCAAGGGCCAGCCGTGCTGGGGCCTGGGGCCTGGGGCCTGGGGCCTGGGGCCTGGGGCCTGTCCTGCCTGGCTGCCAGCCACTTGCTCATCTCAGCACAGCCGCCCGCGGCTTTGCCCTCCCTCGCTGGGCTCCAGCATCGCACCCCGTGTGCTGGCCACCTCCTGGCCCTGACAAGAACGGGGCAAATGGGGCAGCAAGGCCCCGTGCCAGCCCCCGACCCGGGCCTTGCTGGGAACGTGGGAGCAGGCCCGGGGCGGGGCAGCGGCCACAGCTCTTCCCCCGCTCTCTAATGCCTGCTCCCAGCTCCAGCAGCTCTCCCTACTCTCTGTGTTTATCAGAGCCAGGTTTCTCTGCCGCCAGCGACCTGACTTGGCAGCAAGAGGAGCAGGAAGCCCGGCAGCACATCCAGGCCTTTCTCAGGGCCACCGAGAAGGTACCTGCAGATATTGCCAGCTGGGCCCCGCCGGGCATCTCCTGGCCGGGTCCCTCCGTGGCTGCTGCCTGCTCTGCAGCTGCTGCAGGGCTGCTGGCTGTGCACAGCTGCTCCCCACCAACGCCCACCACCTCACGGCCCCCCTCCACTGCTCTGGCCCTGCAGGCCATGCCTCACCCCTCTCACGCTCCCCGCTTGGCTCTCTCGTCCCTTGCCTTCAGGAAGAGGCCCAGAAGCTGCAGTTTCTGGCCTCCATCTGTAGCCTCTGCAAAGGTGCGGGCACCGAGGCCCTGGGGGGAGACGGGTCCGACCTGTGCAGCAAAGCTGCCCTGGCAGAGGAGATCAAGGTGAGGCCGTCTGTAGGAGGGGGCAAGAGCAGCACGGCCCTGAGAGCCCAGTGAGAACAGGGCTGGGGCCCCTGGGCACGCAGAGGGCTGGGGCAGGCCCTTGTGGACACAGAGCTCTCCTGCGGAGGGATTTGGGGGCCGCTGGGATGCCCTGTGAGCTGGGAGCTCTGCAGCGAGGGGCTGCGCTGGGTGCCAGTGGTGGGATGGGGGCCCAGGGGCTCTGGCCACCCAGCAGACCCCCGGCTGGGTGCTGGCAGTGGCCACGGGCCATGCTGGTTGTGCTGCCCAGGTGCTGTTGGAAGAGGAGCCCCGCGACGCGCAGGGCATAGCAGTGCGGCAGCAAGCCCTGCTCGCCATCACCGCCATGAGGTACCTGCCCCATGCCTTGGCTTAGCCCCAGCTTCCCCCTAGCTCAGTGCCAACCGCGCTGGGCCTGGCTCGAAGGCATGCCCCACGCTGGGCGGAGTGCGATGGTGCTATGTGCTGGGCCTCTGCTCTGCCCTGCTCTGGGCCCAACCCCGGGGCAGACAGGAAGGCAGAGGGAGTGGTCCCTGGGGCTCCGCAGGGTGTTGCAGCCTTTCCCCCCACCGCAAGCGGGAGGCAGCAGGAGGCGAGGGCACGCTTCTCCCCTGGCCAGCACTGGTCTCTCTCCCTGGGCCAGTGTCCCTGCAGGAGGAGGAGCCTGCCCACAGGGCTCTCCCCACCACTCCCAGGGCCACTCTGAACTCGCCCTCCGCAACAGACGCCTCCCCATTGCTGGGGCAGCAGGGCTGTGCTGCCAGCCCTGTGTCCAATGGGTGCTCCTCTCTCCCGGCAGCAAAGTGAGGCCAGTGCTGGAGGACAGCCACAACAACAGCCTCCTCCACGCCTGCGTCTCCAGCATCTTCTCCTTCCCTCCAAGGGAGGACATGGAGAGCATGGAGGCTCTTCTCTATGCCCAGGTAAGTGCTGCCTGGCGGAGCTCTGGAGAGCCGCTGATGCTTGTGTGCTTGTCGCAGCTTGCCCTGTGCTGAGAGGTGGCCGTGCCAGGCAAGGCAGGGCAAGATCCTTGTCTTTTGTTTTCCCTCCCTCAGCCCTTCTTGGCCTGCCCCAGTGCTGGGCCTGGGGCAGTGGCCACGGGCTGCTCCACCTGCGGCCCCTCTCCTGCCTCGAGGCCTCTGCCTGGGTGCTGCAGGGCAGCGCGGTGTCCCTGGCAGCCCCGGCAGGAGGCGATCAAGGCAGTGTCCTGTGGGTCGGAGGCACTGCTGGAGCACTGCCACAGCCTCTGTCCTCATTGCAGGTTCTGGACGCTCTGCACAGCATGCTGCAGGAGCTGGTATTCAGTGCCCACGCAGGGAGCCTGCTGGAGCTGCAGCGCATCTTGCAGGTGCGGCACCGGCAAAGAGCGGGGCTCTCGCGGGGCTGCCCCTCGCCCCGAGGGCAAGGGACGCCTCGAATGCACACCAGCCACGGAGAGCACCAGGCACAGAGGGCACGCTGCAGGCAGGCAGCCTCTCTCGGAGAGCAGAGGGGGTCTCCCCCGTGCTCTTTGCGGAGCCCAGGGTCTGCTGGCTGCTCTCAGAGTCCATGTCTCCAGCCTCGTGCAATGCACAGGCAGAGCCTTGCCCACGGCCCCTGCCTGCCAGCCACCCCCCAAACCTCCCTTGGCACCAAAGCAGAGGCAGGACTTGGACTCTCCTTGCCAGGCCCCCAGCACCTGGCAGGCGGCACTGCTGCTCCAGCACCTCCCTGGCCTGCTGCGTCCTCCCCAGATCTGAGCAGGGCAGAGCAGCGCAGGGCCCCGCCTGGCCTGCAAGGGGAGCCCAGGCCTGGAGCTTTGTAATTTGGGCTTCCCAACGGCCCAGATCCGGAGCCCTCACTGCAGGCCCCAGCGGCTGGCTGCCCCAGAGCCCTGTGCTCCTGCCCAGGGGCCATGGGGTGGTTTTTGGAGGAGGGGAGCGGGCAGCTGAGCGGGAGAGGGCCGTGGGCCAGGTTGCGCAGCTAAGCAAACTCCTGGCCAGCTCGTCGCTCTGGGAGGTGAGGGGCCCCTGGAGCTGGTTAGTGGCAGAGGTGGGCTGCGGCGGCCAGGAGAGAAGGCAGAGGAGCTGAGAAGGGGGCTAGGTGCTGGGTGCTGGAGCAGAGGAGCCCAGGCTGTGGGCTGCGGAGCGAGGCAAGGCAGCAGAAGCAGCAGAGGAGAGGAGGGGAGGACCATGGGGGCTGCCCGGGAGGCTGCCCTTCCTGGCGACAGTTGTCTTTTACTCCTCCGCCTACGTTAAGTCCCATTGCCTTCCAAGGGCTGTGCAGGGAGGCTGCCTGCTCCTGGCCTTGCCACGGCTGCTGGCTGCTGGGTCGGGGCTGCTCGGCAGCAGGGGCCGTTGCCCCTCGCCTGGGCAGAAGAGCTGGCAGGGTGGGCAGGCTGGGACCCGCAGCGCTGCAGCTGATTGGCAGCAGTTGGAGCAGGGCTGGGCAGACGCCTCCTGCGCTCTGGCTCCCTCGGGCCCCAGCACCGGGCCCATGCCTGGGTTCAGGGCTTTGGCACCAGTGGCTCCCGTCAGCCCTGCTACCAGTCCTTCCTCCCTCCCCAGGGCTGCGGCCCCAGCGGAGGAGCGTGCGCCAGCCCTGCTGCCTTGGGGACAGAGCATTTCCAGATGCTGGGGCAGCTGGTGGCACGTCTCAGACTGTGCTGCAACGATGAGGACGAGGACACCAGGCGTGGGGCTGCCGACGCTCTTTGCCACCTCGGCAGCTTCCTCCTGCAGCGAGAGAGTAAGAGAAGCCAGAGCGGGCTGGGCCCTGCCACACACCCACACGCCAGCAAGGGCAGGCGAGACCCGACCCCCCCCCCCCCCCCCTCCCGTCACCTCGGCTGCTCTCCTCAGCCAGAGGAAGGAGCAGAAACCCCTGAGACATGGGCACAGGCAAGCCGCCGTGCTGCCTCAGCCCGGGCCACAGGCAAAGGGCTGCCTTTTCCTCTGGCAGCCAGGTTTCTGCCTGATGCCTTCAGGCTGCCATCGCATTCTCTCCATCTTCCCCACTGACTGCGCTGCTGTGTTTTCCCTCCTGCCCAGGTGGGAAGCCTTCAGAGGACAGTGCAGAGCATCCTCGGCTCCAGGGGGACTGGGAAGCCGAGACCTTCTGGCTCTCCTGGTCCAAGAGCGCCAGCGACGCCACCACGGTAAGGAGCTCCTCCCTTGCTGGGACACATGGCCCCGGGCAGGCAGAGGGCTTGGTCAGAGCCCAGCAGCCAGTGATCAGTGTGGCTGCAAGAGCCTCACAGGCCCCACGCAGGGGGCTCCCACTGTGCCTGGGCAGGCAAGAGGCTCCTCTCAGGGCACAGCAGGGCCAGCACAGGGGCACCGGGACTCCCACTATCTGCCTCACCGCAAAGGCCCTCTGGCCACATCGTCCCCGAGGCCATCGGCCAGCCTGGCAGGGCCCCTGCTCCCCGCTCTCTTGCTGCCACTCTCCCAGCTCTGCCCCACGTCTCGCTCTGCAGAGCTCTTCTCCCGCCTCAAACAAGCAGCCCCGGGGCGGCGCTCAGGGCACTGTGTCTTCCCTCCCCTCCTTCCTCCCCCAGATCTTTGGGAAATACCTCTCCCCCTCCGAGATGACGGAGGTCATCCTCACGGCCATCGAGGGCATGAGAGACTCCAGCGCCTACGACACCACGGCGGCTGCCCGCATGCTGGCTCTGGCCATGAGACACTCTGCCTCCCGGCTGCAGCACGTAAGCATGCTGCGGCTGGCGTGCCCTGGCCTCCGGGCTCTGGGCCCTGGGCAGCGGGTGGGGGTTGTTCCTCCGCAAATCCAGGGCTGCCTGGCTGTGACTCCATTGGAGTGCAGCCAAGCAGGATGGGAAGGGAAACAGACAGCCAAGGCAGCGGAAGAAACTGCGGCCATCCTGCAGCAGCCCCGCTCTCAGCCATACCCCCCTCCAGGTGTCCCGCGTCGTGAGCTGCATCTATGAGAACCTGCTGCACATCAGCGATCAGTGGGCCCGGCACGTCCTGCTTGGCACCCTTCTCCAGCTGACCTGCCTCTACCCTGACAAGGCAGTGAGGAGCCTGCTGGCAGCCTCTGTGCCTTGCGACAGGTACGGGGCCGCCAGCCTTGAGGGCTAATAGCACCTGGGCAGAAGGGCCCCGAGAGCCTGCGGCTGCTGAAGCCAGGCAGAGTTGCAGGGCACCCTGAGGGGCAGACCAGCTGCTGCGCTCCCACCGTGCACACAGGGCGGTGGGCTCAACCATCTCCTGCCTGCCCGCCCAGGGCTCTTTGGGCTCCTGGAGAGGGGGAGCGGGCAGGGCAGGGCTGACGGACAGCCCAGGCCCCAGTGCTACGGCTCGGGGGGCCCCACTGACCGAGCGCTCGGGGCCCGCAGTGTTGCCGCGGACATGTGGCGAGAGATGGTCTCCCAGCCCGCGACGGCAGAGAAGGTCCTGCTGGAGCTGCTCTTTGTGCTGCAGGGAAGGGGCCAGGGCAGGCGGGTCTGCTTTGTCAACGACGAACCTCACGTCGTGCCCCTGGCTGTGAGTTCCTGCATAAGACGTCGCTCCCCCCCCAGGGCTGCGCTCCCCTCTCTGGGGCAAGAGGCCGGGTGCCCGCCACCCTCCCTGGCCACCCTCCCAGTCCACCCCCAACCCATGCCCTCCCCTGGGCCCCCCCCACACAGTGCCCCTGCCACACGGCCAGTGGGGCCCTGTCCAGCATCTTGCATCTGCTGCGTGAGCCACACATGGCTGCCCAGCACTGCTTGGGCCCCTCAGTGCACACGCACGCAGCCTGCCCCTGCCCGCAGGCTGCCTCTCCTCCCTCTTCCTGCATCCGCCTGCTTCACTGAGCAGGCTGGAAAGCCAGAGCAGCAGCAGGGCCTGCGGCTGGGGCAGGGCCTGCGGCTGGGGCAGAGCGGGGCAGAGGCAGTTGTGGCCTGAGCAACGTACAAGGCTTGGGTTAGGCAGCCCAGGACAGCCTGCCGCATCCCTGAGCTGTGCTGGCACCACCCTCGCTCTCAGCCACAAAGGCTCCTAGTGCCCTGGGCAGGGCCCAGAGACCCGCTGCCACTTGCCCCACGGGCACGCCCCAGCCTGCGCGTGCCCCGCCCCCCCGCCGCCCCGCCCATCTGCCTTTGCCTTGGCTGCCCACAGTGCCGGAGCCGCGCTCTGCCTCCCCGCAAGGGCTCCTCGAGCGGTGCCCCTGGCAGATGTCTGCAGTGACAGCCGTCTCGTGGGTGTTTCTGCAGGCAACCAGGGCCCTGCGCGAGATCCTCCTGCAGCCCACCTTGCAGCAGGGGAAGGCCTTGTTCCCCATGCTCTGCGTGGCTCTGCTCTTCCAAATCTCGTTCGCCACGGAGGCTGCGCTGCAGGACGTCGAGGCCTTCTTCGAGCCAGGTGTCGAGGAGGACAAATGCAGCCCCATAAGCAGCCGCGCCAGGTGCGGCTTCTGAGTCCCCCATCTCTCCCCCTGCTCCGGAGCCAGGAGCAGGGCTTTGTGCATGACCGGTGCCTTGCTCTGCCTGCAGGTCCGCTCTGCAGGCCCTGCAAGCCCTGCTGCACTGGGCAGGCTATGGGGATCAGGTTGGCGTCCTGCAGAGGAAGGGCGGATGGGACATGCTTGTCTGCGCAGAGAGCCACCACCAAGGCATCACTTTGCTGGCCAGGTAAGAGCCCTGTCTGCCTGTCCGCATGCAGGGCGACCGCAGGCCCCTGCAAGCCTGCTCACGAGCTGTGTGGCCAAAGAGCGGGAAGGGCGCAGCATGGCCAGAGGCACCTGGGAAGAGCCCCGGCCGTGGGAGTCCAAAGTGGGAGGGATGTGTGGGAAGGACATGGCTGCAGAGGAGGAAGGGCATTTTGCCGGCCAACTGCCAAGATGCACGCAACAGAGTCAGACACAGGCTTCCTCCTGGAGCGGAGCGGTGCGGTGAGGAAAGCCCGCCCGTCCGTGCGCAAATGCCGCTGGCTGCTGGGGCAGAGTACAGCCGCGCACTTGCTCTGCGTGTGCTGGTCCCTGCCAGAATGGCTAGACATGGCGTGGCAGGCCCGGCCGAGGTTTGCCTGCCTGGCCTCAGGGCCCACAGGCTCTTCTCCCCCCTGCCAGGCAGCTGAGGACCACCGCCACAAAGGAGTGCCACTGGATCTTCCACCACCTGCTCCGGGTTCTCAGCACGAGGGATGCACAGCGGGAAATCCCCTCCATGGCCTTCTTGACTGAGGTGGGCCTGAGGGCGCGCAGGGCTTCCCTGACGTGCCGGGAACCACTCCGCTCTGGCAGCGGCAGGAAGGAACAGGACAGGAGGCGGGGAAGCTGGGGAGGTGCCGGCCCTCCTCTGCATACGGCCCGGCTTGGCCCCTTCCCACAGAGCGGCCCTTTCTGCTGGGCTGACACTCCCAAGCTCCTGCATTTCATGCACCCTCCATGCCAGAGCTCTGCATTCAGCTTCTCCAAGGCAGGAGGCCGAGGGGCTGCAGCTGGGCCAGAGGCGGGAGGAGTAGCGAGGGAAGCTGTGCCGTGTGCCGTGGTGCCCTGTGGGCCCTGCACAGTGCCTGCTGGCTGCTGGCTGCACGCTGCCTGCCTCTGGGGCCTTGGCCAGGGCTGGCTGAGCAGAGCGCTCAGCGGCTGTCCGCTGCGGCCAGTCCTGCCAGCGCTGCCAGGCTCTCACTCTGCTGTGCGCGTTTCAGCTGCTGAACTGCTCTGAGTTTTCCACCGCCGTGGACGAGCGTGTGCTGCACCTCTTCGAAAGGCACCTGAGGACTGGGCGCCTGGTCATGCGCGGGCTGGTGCTGCGAGGCCTCCTTGTGCTCTCAGAGAGCCCTGACATGGTGAGCAGGGGCAGCAGGGCAAAGCCGTGTCGACAGCCTGCGGCTAGGCAGGGGGCGGTGGGTAACGCCAAAGGCTTGGTCTTTGCTGGCACTCTGGAGCTGTGGGAGCTGCTCGCAACTGCCCCTGCGCGGTTCATGCTCCCCGAGTCCCTGTGGTCCAGTCGTAGGCTCTGGGGCAGCATGGAGATCTCTGCCTGGCCCAGCACCCCGCTGTGCCCAAGCGGTGGGTGCCCACAGAGCCCGCCCTGGCCCCGGCTCACTGAGCTCCGGGCACAAATGAACCTGCTCTGCTGGGGACCAGTCCCTGCCCGGGGAGCTTTCCAGACGGGGCTGGTTCCTAAGCAACCTGCCCGCTGGAGTCTGGAGAGTGGAGAGTGGAGGATGGGGCTCTGATGGCCTGACTTGTCCTGCCCGCCTCCCTGCTGCTGGCTCCCGCATGCGCCCTGGCTGGGCCAGTAAGCCTGGCCTGCCTGGAGGTTGCTGCGGGAGAGGCTTGTGCGCTTGCTGTTGCTGCAAGCCTTTGTGCCAAGGCCTTTTCCATGGCTTGGCCACAAGGAAGTTGGGGGTTTCCTGCAGGCCAGAAAACTGCAGGGCCTGCTGCCAGAGGTGATGGAGCGCCTGCACGATGCCGACCGGGAGGTCAACGTGAAGGCCCTGTGCATCCTGGGCAACGTGCTGTGCCACATGGAGAGGGAGCGGGCCGGCCCCGTGGCTCTGCAGCTGGCGGAGAAGCTCCTGCCGCTCTTGGATGATGTACGTATGCACGTCTGGTGCGGGAGCCGGCACCCTGCACGTGGCCACTCTGCAATGCCAACGTGGCCTCCGTCCAGCCCTGCGAGCGCAGCCCTCTGGCAGGACCTCCTCCACCCGGGCCCCTCGGTGCTCCCCGGGGGCTGTCTGCTGGCCTCCACCGCCCCACAGCTTCTCCCTTGCCAGTTGAGCCCCTGGGGAGGTCAGGGTCCCCACCCTGGGACCTGGCTGCTGTGTGCTCAGCCCAGCCCCTGCACACAGCAGGCACAGGCCAACGCTTGCTCTGAGAGCCCAGCCGGTGCCTGCTCAGCCGGTGCCTGCTGCTTGCCGCTTGCCGCTTGCTGCTTGCCGCTTGCCGAGCCGTGCCGGCAAAGCCTGCCGCAGGGCCTCAGTGGCCAGGAGCGGATGCGCAGGGCAGCCTTGCCTCCTCCTCCCTGCATGGCCTGCGGTAGCTGCTCTCCTGCCTAGCTGGCTGCTGCCTGGTGTGAGCGCGACCAGGCTTAGAGAAGCTCCGCACTGCGGGGCCGCGGCACGGGCTGGCAATGCGCTGTGCTGCCTTGCCTGGTGCTGGGGCCCGTGTGACCTGGCTGCAGCCCCCCCCAGCTCCTGGGGGAATGAGGTCCTGCCCTTCCCCCTGCCTGCCTCCCACCAGGAGTCCAGCCGGGTGCGCAAGCATGCCCTGCGCCTCTTCAAAGCCCTCATGGAGACTGTGGTGGGCAAATACAAGCGGTGCCTGAAGAAGCATGTGCGGAGGAGCCTTCTCCTGCTCTTCTTCCACCTGAGTGACCAGGCCCCCAGTGTGGCTCAGGTGTGCATTTCTGCCCTGCCCAGGGATGCAGGGAGGGTGACAGTGGCAGCCTGTGGGTGAGCTGCTGTCTCTGCTGCCCCGCGTGCTGGTGCCCATGGCCACCTCTGCCTGCTGAGGCAGAGGGAGCGCAGGCTGTCAGGGGCCAGGGACAGCTCTGCGGGCACAGGCAGGGGAGGCAGGGCACTGGTTCCCCTGGCCCGCCGCAGGCCACGTCTCCCCTCAGCACTGCTCCTCTGCAGGCCTCGCAGGAAGCCCTCCTGGGAGCAGCACAGTTCCTCAGGTGGAACCAGCTCTGGTACCTGACGCAGACGCTGCAGACATGGAGGATTGGCGAGTGCCTGGTAAGGACAAGCGCAGAGCCCCTGGGAGCCAGCTGGAGGAGGCCAGAGGCCCATGCATGGGGTGCCTGTGCCCTTCCCGCACTGCTGCAGCCCCGCCTCCCAAGCCCGCAGGCTGGAGCTGCACGCACGCTCCCTTTCCGCCGACCCCCAGGCCCAGAGGGGCGCGGGAGCGGTGCCCTTTGCCCGCATGGAGCCCCAGGATGCTGCGGGGGCTCCAGGCCTGGCTGGGCCTTGGCAGCAGGGTGCGGAGGTTCTCAGCGCCGCCAGGCCACCCTTTGCCCTCTGCTGCCCGTGAAGCTTAGCATCCCACGGCTCCTGTCAGGGGGCGCTGAGTGTCCTGGGAGGGGAGGAAGGGGGAGGCTGGCCCTGGCAGGAGGCAGCGGCTGGGCTGCCCGGCGAGGGTCTGCCTCAACCGTGTGGCCTTGTGCTCTCTCCAGCTGGGGCAGGACAGGAGCAGGGCAGAAAAGTACCTCTGCCAGAGCCTGCCGTACCTGGAGAGCCCGCAGGCGGCCTTGCGGGAGTTGGCCGTGAGGTTCATCGGTGAGCCACAACGCGCGGGACCCCTCTCTGTCCCAGAGCTCCTTGGTCGCGCTGGGGGTGATGGCCGCCGAGGCAGGGCTGGCGATGTTGGGGGCTGGTGGGAGCCTCATTCAGCCCCCCAGGCCCTGCATGGGTGCTGCGCCTCAGGGACCACGGCGGGCCCAGCCCTGCCCAAGGGGAGGAGGGCGCGTGGCCAGAGTGGCAGGGCTGGATGGGAGCTGTGCTGCTGGGGCCACGAGGTGTGATGGGCCGTGTGTGCCTAGGGCTCGCCGCGCAGCACATGAGGAACAGGAGCGCAGAGAAAGTCGCCGCCATCCGCACTTGTGAGTGAGGGCAGCGCTGGGTCATGCGGGGCTGGAGCGGGGTGAGGAAAGAGCTGGGAGCTGTGCTCGCCTTGCCTGGCCTGCCTCAGGCGAGGAGCGCTCTGTCTCCCCGCGTGGAAGGCAGACATTGTGGGGTACTGTGGGGGAGTTTGGGCCTTTGTGAGCAGTGATTTCCAGCGGATGCCCCTGCTCCCGCTTGGCCCAAACAAGAGCAGGGGTGGGGGCAGCCCTGTGGGCAGGGCAGGGCAGGCTGGGGCTCTCTGCAGCTCCTTGGCCTTGATGTCTGCTCTGTTTCTGTCTGTCTCAGTCCTCCAAGAGGTGCTAGAGGACGGCAGGCCCTCGATCCGCTGCCTGGCTGCTCAGACCGTCCTGATCCTGGATGCCGTGCAAACACAGGAGCCGTCAGGAGGCCGATGCCAGCCGCTATGCTGCAGGCTGCGGAGACTGTGGGAGAGGTGGAGGCCTCCCCCGGGAGACGACTCTGTTTTAGCACAGCTCCAAGAGCGCTCCCAAATGCTCCGTGCTCTGCACGCCGAAGACACCTGAGTGTGCCAGGCAGCCGGGGGCATTCCTGGCACCTGCCCCTGCCTGCAGCATGACTGCTCGCCCTCTGGCACCTCCCCTCGCTGGCCTCGTGCTACAAGTTCACCTCGTAGTTGTGCTCCCAGCAAAGAGCAGCCCTTTTCCCCCATGAGTGCAGGTGTCTTTTCTTTTGGCGCGACAAAGGCAAGCGAGAGAAATGGGCCATGCAAAGGCCCAGGATGTGCCCCAGCAGCTCTGTGCCACCCGGCCCTGCATCGTCGGTGCCGGCAGAGCTGCCTGTCCAATACCCCTGCACCAGCCGGCGTGCACAGGCCACCTTCTGCTGCCCCGTGGGGTAAGGGTGCAGGCCGTGCTGTGCGATGAGGTGAAGGACAGGCTCCTCTGGGAAAGACTTCCAGGCATCGTAGATGTGCTTTGGGTTTTTCTGCCTCTCAGCAGGCCTCAGGGCTCCCCGGGGCTGCGTGGTGCCAAGTGGGGAGACTGCAGCGTGTGCCCTATGTTTGGGGTGGTGACTGCCTTGTGCCAGCATGTTCCCAGGGCAGTACTGGTGCTCAGGCCCTGGGACTGCCCCGGGGGACAAGTAGAGAGAGAGGGAGCTGCTGGGGCACGTGGGCAGCGTGAGGAGCTGCAGCTGCTTGGGGCCAGGCAACTCCTGCCAGTGCCAGGGCTGCAGGTGTCGGTGGGGGAAGAGGTGAGGCCTTGGTCTCTGGGCATGGCAAGAAGGTGGCCAGTGCCTGGAGCGATGACGCTGGGCGGGATGAGGCTGCAGAAGGGGGCTGTGCCCTGAAACATGGGCAGGAGGCTCGTGAAGGCACTCTTGCCTGGTCCACGGGGGGGGGGTGGGGGTGGGCGGGGGGCACGCCTCGTGTGCCTGAGCGCTCACCTGAGCCCAGCGTTGCCTCAGGAGTTGCTCCTCTGCCGCCAGCAGAGCATGGATGCTTGGGGAGCGCAAGCGCTGTAATCTCTCCCCTCAGCTGAGGCTAGAGGTGTAACAAGAAATTGCCACGGATCACTGGCAGCTGAGGGCAGCTGAGAGGCTGCCCCCTCTCAGCGGGACCACACTAGGGTTGCCGCAGGGTGCCAGTGGCCTGCCTCTCAGCAGAAGAGCAGCCAGAAGTTGCCCCCAGCCAGGCTTTGCGGGGGTGCAGAGCAGGGCCCAGGGCAGCAGAAGGCAACACAGGCAAGGGGGAGAAGGAAAAGAGTGGAAGAAGGGCAAGCTGGGCATTGGCCATGTTTTCAGGGAGCCCAGGCTGGCCCTTTCCAGCCAGCCGTTGCAGGAGGAGGCAAGGCTGGTCAGGTGTTCTGCCAGCAACGGCCCGAAGCCGCGTTGTGCGTCCGCTTTGCTGGTCTGAGTTCCGGCGGGGGCCGGGGGCTGGGGGCTGGGGGCCGGGGCGGGGTTGGGTAGGAGGGGTGGCTTATCCGGGCGTGTTGGCAGCGGCCTTAGCAGGGGGGGCACGTTGTGCCACAGTAGCGCCTAGAGATGCTGGAGAGGTCACAGCACGCGGAGGTGATGGGGACTCCGTGGCAGCTGAGGATGCTGCCAAGAGCAGCGGAGGTGGAGGATGCCACGACGGTGTTTTGCGGGCAGGAGCTGAGGATGGGCCGGGCAGGCTCAGCACCACAGCAGAGGGCTGGATGACAACGGTGGAGTTCTGGCACTGCGTGAGCCAGGGCTCGTGGCAGCTGTTGGCCAGCGGAGTGGGGCCACAGGGCCGGCGTGGCAGGCACCGGTCGTAGCAGGACATGCCTGGCGGCTGGAGGGGCACCTGGGAGGGAGGGCAGGGAGGAAGCAGAGCACGGGGTTGTGTGAGGAGCAGCCCGGCACCCTGCCACGAGGGAGCCGAGGCGCCTGGCGGGCCGGGAGCTGGAGGCTGTGCAGGGCACAGGCACACGGCCGCCTTTGCCTCGTGCTGCCAAGGGCCTGCAAAGAGCAAGCAGGCCCAAGAAGGCTCCTGCCTAGCCTATAACCCACCAGCCACCTCAGCCAAGCCCCAGCTGCTCTCTGAGCAAGACCTTCCCTTGGAGGCAAAAGGGCTTCAGACTCGCCTGCTTGCCAAGGAGGAGGCCGCGGGAGAGGTGGGTGAGAGAGGGAGGACTCGGGCTGCCTTTTCTCCTGGTCCTGCACTGCCTCAGGCGCAGAGGCCCGCTTTGCAGAGGTGACCGTCCCCTGACAAGCTCATCTCCAATGCAGAACATCCCCGCTAATGAGACGGCCTGTGTTTTTGTTTCCTGCATTGCTGCCTCGTCATTTCCCCGTTCATGCCATGCCCGTTCCCCCACGGAGGCTTGTTCTGAATGCTCGCATGACTGGCCCAGGACTTCCGGGGCAGGAACACGTCGGTGTGGTTGGCAGGCTCGGCTCGAGTGCCAGAGGGGTCCAGCGCAGGCAGGTGACGCGTGCCTGCGTCACTCCGGTGGTGTTGCTTGTGGCCCCGCTTGCCGGAAGGGGCCCAGCTCCTGCCCGCCTTGGCTGCACGCCCCCTTGGGCACCCTGCCATGCGCGACGATGCGCAAGGACCTGCCACATCCCTCCCAGCTCATTTCCACCAGTGGCCCAGAAGCCGCGCAGCTGCTCTGCTGCTGCTGCTCTGCTGGCCCCTAGCTGTGGGTGTGGGATGGAGGGCCTGTGCGGGTCGCCACGAGGGAGCCACACAGGAGCTCATTTGCTCCACATTTGGGTTCTGCTACCAAGGCCAGGTCACTCAGGTTTGCCCCTTTGCGGGCGCTGTGCGTGTTGCTGGCAACCTTT
Source organism: Struthio camelus (assembly GCF_040807025.1). NCBI lineage: Eukaryota > Metazoa > Chordata > Aves > Struthioniformes > Struthionidae > Struthio > Struthio camelus. The sequence goes on from NW_027182563.1 coordinate 61,533, forward strand.
GTGGCCTGCTGCTCAGCGCACTGCAGTGCACAGGCTACACTTGTCTGGAGTGGCGGAGATGCCTGCCGCTTTTGGGTGCCCGCGAACTGGGCTAGGACTGAAGTGCCTGGCAAGGTTGCCTGCCCGGCTGCGCTCGCAGCTCTGGGAGGAAACGCGCAGCTCAGGTGTGCAGGGGAAAAGAGAAGCTGAACACGCTGGGCTGAAAAGATCGCCAGAAGCCTGGAGCGGGAGCTTGGAGAAAGGGAGGAGAGAGAGCGGGGCTCTTTCTGGCTGACTTTTGGGAGCGCGTGCTGGCTGTTTGCAAGAGCTGTGGCCTGGGCTCCTTGGCTTCTGTGGCTGCAGGAGGAGCTGCACTCCAAGCACCTGCTGGGAAATGGGGAGCCTGGCGAACAGAGCCGCTTCTGTAGCGCTCAGAGCTCAGGCAGGGTTGCAGGTGCTCCTGCTGTAGCTGCTGGGCTACCTCACCTTGGTGAGGTGAGGAGGGCCACCTCTGTGGCTGTTGGTGAGACTACACCCGTATGACCGAGCAAAGAAAGACAACAGCAACGCTTGTGGTGGCTGCAGAGATCCTGCAGGCTGGGCAGAGGACCACAGATACTTCCTGCTTTCCAGCAGTGGAAAGCCCTCGGCACAAGGCCGTGACCCTGGCCCTGAGAGGTCGCTGCCTCTTTGCTCTGAGGGACACCCAGCCCGCTTGCTGCTGGTAACTTGCCATCCCTCCTGCCCTCACTTGCCATCCCTCAGAGCCCAGAGGAGACACGGAGGAGGACGGGGACGCTCAAGGAAGGGAGGATCGTCTGCCTCCAGGATGATTTGGCCCTTTTCTCTCCACACGTCCTATGTCACTCAGCCTGCATCTTCCCCTCGCTGTTCTAGGCTTACCTCCTCTCTAATAAAGGCCCCGAGCGAGAACGTGGGAGAGCAGCATGTCGCAGCTCACAACCGTGCTAACCACCCTCCCTCTTTGGGAGCCCATGTGTGGAGGGCCAGCTTTGCTCTGGCCTCCCAGGGGTTTTCTTGCTGTGCTTTTCTTCTCTGCCTTGGAGAACATGTGGTTGCTGTGAAGCCCATTGATTCCTGTTGGGAGGTGGGGATAATGAGGTGTTCCCCTCAGTGGGCGATCCCCGCGGGCCCCTCCCAGGGGCCAGCTGCCCTTCCTGGCACCAGCCCCCGGGCAGGGCCCATTGTGACACGCTGCTGCCATTGCCAGGTGCGGGCACAGCCTCAGCCCCTCATTGTCCCGGGGGACGGGAACAGGCCTAGGGCCTGAGCAGCAGGATCTCGCTGAGGAGCACCCCGAGCTCAGGCCAAGTCTTTCCCTGCCGCCTCCAGGCAGCCGTGAGGAGCTCTGCTCTTTCCTGCCGCCTCCTCGGCTCCTGAGCCAGGTGAGAGGGACGGGGCTGTGCGGCTCTGCTGGGGCCGTGGCACAAGGCGAGCCCTCGGCTGCCGCGGGCCCTTGGTCGGAGCCAAAGTTGTCGCTTGGGGACATCGCAGCCACACGCTCCGACTTCTCCAGTGCCATCTGCTGCCAAGTCCAGTTGGATGTTGGCCGTCTTTCCAGGCTGCAGCCAGCCCCCTTTTCCCGGGCACTTACTGCTTCTGGAAACACCGTGGCCCATGGCCCATGGCTTTCCCCCCATGACCCGCTGCTGGCTCCCGCAGCCCTGCGGCCTCCCCATGCCGGCAGCGTTGCGATGGGGCCAGGCCAAACCGCAGGCTCCCGCATGCCCACCTCACAGTATCTTTCCTCCTCCCCACAGGATGGCGAGGAGACCGCCCAGCACCCCCAGGGTGGCCTGGGAGCAGCCCCAAGCCCCTGGCTGGGGCAGCTCTCAGCACCAGCTGGACCTCCTCAGAGAGCCCCAGGCACAGGGGCTGGGTGAGTGGAGCCCACTGGGCTGGCAGAGCTGGCGGCTCTGAGCGCACCGGGCTCCGCACCGGGTGCCCGTCTCCCCGGCACGCTGGAGCTGGCTTTCCCAGGCACCTGGAGCCATGGGGCGCCCGGCGCTGGCCTCCGGAGCCAGCCCCGGCACAGCATGCCCAGGGAGCGAGTGGAGCAGAGGGGCCTCCAGCTCCTGCTCCCAGGGACAGGCTGGCAGAGGCAGCTCAGGCAGCAAGGGCCAGCCGTGCTGGGGCCTGGGGCCTGGGGCCTGGGGCCTGGGGCCTGTCCTGCCTGGCTGCCAGCCACTTGCTCATCTCAGCACAGCCGCCCGCGGCTTTGCCCTCCCTCGCTGGGCTCCAGCATCGCACCCCGTGTGCTGGCCACCTCCTGGCCCTGACAAGAACGGGGCAAATGGGGCAGCAAGGCCCCGTGCCAGCCCCCGACCCGGGCCTTGCTGGGAACGTGGGAGCAGGCCCGGGGCGGGGCAGCGGCCACAGCTCTTCCCCCGCTCTCTAATGCCTGCTCCCAGCTCCAGCAGCTCTCCCTACTCTCTGTGTTTATCAGAGCCAGGTTTCTCTGCCGCCAGCGACCTGACTTGGCAGCAAGAGGAGCAGGAAGCCCGGCAGCACATCCAGGCCTTTCTCAGGGCCACCGAGAAGGTACCTGCAGATATTGCCAGCTGGGCCCCGCCGGGCATCTCCTGGCCGGGTCCCTCCGTGGCTGCTGCCTGCTCTGCAGCTGCTGCAGGGCTGCTGGCTGTGCACAGCTGCTCCCCACCAACGCCCACCACCTCACGGCCCCCCTCCACTGCTCTGGCCCTGCAGGCCATGCCTCACCCCTCTCACGCTCCCCGCTTGGCTCTCTCGTCCCTTGCCTTCAGGAAGAGGCCCAGAAGCTGCAGTTTCTGGCCTCCATCTGTAGCCTCTGCAAAGGTGCGGGCACCGAGGCCCTGGGGGGAGACGGGTCCGACCTGTGCAGCAAAGCTGCCCTGGCAGAGGAGATCAAGGTGAGGCCGTCTGTAGGAGGGGGCAAGAGCAGCACGGCCCTGAGAGCCCAGTGAGAACAGGGCTGGGGCCCCTGGGCACGCAGAGGGCTGGGGCAGGCCCTTGTGGACACAGAGCTCTCCTGCGGAGGGATTTGGGGGCCGCTGGGATGCCCTGTGAGCTGGGAGCTCTGCAGCGAGGGGCTGCGCTGGGTGCCAGTGGTGGGATGGGGGCCCAGGGGCTCTGGCCACCCAGCAGACCCCCGGCTGGGTGCTGGCAGTGGCCACGGGCCATGCTGGTTGTGCTGCCCAGGTGCTGTTGGAAGAGGAGCCCCGCGACGCGCAGGGCATAGCAGTGCGGCAGCAAGCCCTGCTCGCCATCACCGCCATGAGGTACCTGCCCCATGCCTTGGCTTAGCCCCAGCTTCCCCCTAGCTCAGTGCCAACCGCGCTGGGCCTGGCTCGAAGGCATGCCCCACGCTGGGCGGAGTGCGATGGTGCTATGTGCTGGGCCTCTGCTCTGCCCTGCTCTGGGCCCAACCCCGGGGCAGACAGGAAGGCAGAGGGAGTGGTCCCTGGGGCTCCGCAGGGTGTTGCAGCCTTTCCCCCCACCGCAAGCGGGAGGCAGCAGGAGGCGAGGGCACGCTTCTCCCCTGGCCAGCACTGGTCTCTCTCCCTGGGCCAGTGTCCCTGCAGGAGGAGGAGCCTGCCCACAGGGCTCTCCCCACCACTCCCAGGGCCACTCTGAACTCGCCCTCCGCAACAGACGCCTCCCCATTGCTGGGGCAGCAGGGCTGTGCTGCCAGCCCTGTGTCCAATGGGTGCTCCTCTCTCCCGGCAGCAAAGTGAGGCCAGTGCTGGAGGACAGCCACAACAACAGCCTCCTCCACGCCTGCGTCTCCAGCATCTTCTCCTTCCCTCCAAGGGAGGACATGGAGAGCATGGAGGCTCTTCTCTATGCCCAGGTAAGTGCTGCCTGGCGGAGCTCTGGAGAGCCGCTGATGCTTGTGTGCTTGTCGCAGCTTGCCCTGTGCTGAGAGGTGGCCGTGCCAGGCAAGGCAGGGCAAGATCCTTGTCTTTTGTTTTCCCTCCCTCAGCCCTTCTTGGCCTGCCCCAGTGCTGGGCCTGGGGCAGTGGCCACGGGCTGCTCCACCTGCGGCCCCTCTCCTGCCTCGAGGCCTCTGCCTGGGTGCTGCAGGGCAGCGCGGTGTCCCTGGCAGCCCCGGCAGGAGGCGATCAAGGCAGTGTCCTGTGGGTCGGAGGCACTGCTGGAGCACTGCCACAGCCTCTGTCCTCATTGCAGGTTCTGGACGCTCTGCACAGCATGCTGCAGGAGCTGGTATTCAGTGCCCACGCAGGGAGCCTGCTGGAGCTGCAGCGCATCTTGCAGGTGCGGCACCGGCAAAGAGCGGGGCTCTCGCGGGGCTGCCCCTCGCCCCGAGGGCAAGGGACGCCTCGAATGCACACCAGCCACGGAGAGCACCAGGCACAGAGGGCACGCTGCAGGCAGGCAGCCTCTCTCGGAGAGCAGAGGGGGTCTCCCCCGTGCTCTTTGCGGAGCCCAGGGTCTGCTGGCTGCTCTCAGAGTCCATGTCTCCAGCCTCGTGCAATGCACAGGCAGAGCCTTGCCCACGGCCCCTGCCTGCCAGCCACCCCCCAAACCTCCCTTGGCACCAAAGCAGAGGCAGGACTTGGACTCTCCTTGCCAGGCCCCCAGCACCTGGCAGGCGGCACTGCTGCTCCAGCACCTCCCTGGCCTGCTGCGTCCTCCCCAGATCTGAGCAGGGCAGAGCAGCGCAGGGCCCCGCCTGGCCTGCAAGGGGAGCCCAGGCCTGGAGCTTTGTAATTTGGGCTTCCCAACGGCCCAGATCCGGAGCCCTCACTGCAGGCCCCAGCGGCTGGCTGCCCCAGAGCCCTGTGCTCCTGCCCAGGGGCCATGGGGTGGTTTTTGGAGGAGGGCAGGCCAAGGAGCAGCAGCTGCCATGGGCATGGGATGCAGCTGTGTCCCTGGGCAGGCACAGCCAGCCGGGGACCCTTGGGGCAGGAGCCCTGTTTGGGGCTTTGCGCCACTTGACAGGCTGCCTTGACGGCCACTGCAAAGCCTGCCAGGCGCTGGGCAGAGCTGCCACTGTGGGAGCAGCTGTCACGTTGGCGGGCTGACCAGCAGCTTTTCTCCTGCCAGGTCCTGCTGCCTTTCACAGCGTCTCAGCGGGCAGCTGAGCGGGAGAGGGCCGTGGGCCAGGTTGCGCAGCTAAGCAAACTCCTGGCCAGCTCGTCGCTCTGGGAGGTGAGGGGCCCCTGGAGCTGGTTAGTGGCAGAGGTGGGCTGCGGCGGCCAGGAGAGAAGGCAGAGGAGCTGAGAAGGGGGCTAGGTGCTGGGTGCTGGAGCAGAGGAGCCCAGGCTGTGGGCTGCGGAGCGAGGCAAGGCAGCAGAAGCAGCAGAGGAGAGGAGGGGAGGACCATGGGGGCTGCCCGGGAGGCTGCCCTTCCTGGCGACAGTTGTCTTTTACTCCTCCGCCTACGTTAAGTCCCATTGCCTTCCAAGGGCTGTGCAGGGAGGCTGCCTGCTCCTGGCCTTGCCACGGCTGCTGGCTGCTGGGTCGGGGCTGCTCGGCAGCAGGGGCCGTTGCCCCTCGCCTGGGCAGAAGAGCTGGCAGGGTGGGCAGGCTGGGACCCGCAGCGCTGCAGCTGATTGGCAGCAGTTGGAGCAGGGCTGGGCAGACGCCTCCTGCGCTCTGGCTCCCTCGGGCCCCAGCACCGGGCCCATGCCTGGGTTCAGGGCTTTGGCACCAGTGGCTCCCGTCAGCCCTGCTACCAGTCCTTCCTCCCTCCCCAGGGCTGCGGCCCCAGCGGAGGAGCGTGCGCCAGCCCTGCTGCCTTGGGGACAGAGCATTTCCAGATGCTGGGGCAGCTGGTGGCACGTCTCAGACTGTGCTGCAACGATGAGGACGAGGACACCAGGCGTGGGGCTGCCGACGCTCTTTGCCACCTCGGCAGCTTCCTCCTGCAGCGAGAGAGTAAGAGAAGCCAGAGCGGGCTGGGCCCTGCCACACACCCACACGCCAGCAAGGGCAGGCGAGACCCGACCCCCCCCCCCCCCTCCCGTCACCTCGGCTGCTCTCCTCAGCCAGAGGAAGGAGCAGAAACCCCTGAGACATGGGCACAGGCAAGCCGCCGTGCTGCCTCAGCCCGGGCCACAGGCAAAGGGCTGCCTTTTCCTCTGGCAGCCAGGTTTCTGCCTGATGCCTTCAGGCTGCCATCGCATTCTCTCCATCTTCCCCACTGACTGCGCTGCTGTGTTTTCCCTCCTGCCCAGGTGGGAAGCCTTCAGAGGACAGTGCAGAGCATCCTCGGCTCCAGGGGGACTGGGAAGCCGAGACCTTCTGGCTCTCCTGGTCCAAGAGCGCCAGCGACGCCACCACGGTAAGGAGCTCCTCCCTTGCTGGGACACATGGCCCCGGGCAGGCAGAGGGCTTGGTCAGAGCCCAGCAGCCAGTGATCAGTGTGGCTGCAAGAGCCTCACAGGCCCCACGCAGGGGGCTCCCACTGTGCCTGGGCAGGCAAGAGGCTCCTCTCAGGGCACAGCAGGGCCAGCACAGGGGCACCGGGACTCCCACTATCTGCCTCACCGCAAAGGCCCTCTGGCCACATCGTCCCCGAGGCCATCGGCCAGCCTGGCAGGGCCCCTGCTCCCCGCTCTCTTGCTGCCACTCTCCCAGCTCTGCCCCACGTCTCGCTCTGCAGAGCTCTTCTCCCGCCTCAAACAAGCAGCCCCGGGGCGGCGCTCAGGGCACTGTGTCTTCCCTCCCCTCCTTCCTCCCCCAGATCTTTGGGAAATACCTCTCCCCCTCCGAGATGACGGAGGTCATCCTCACGGCCATCGAGGGCATGAGAGACTCCAGCGCCTACGACACCACGGCGGCTGCCCGCATGCTGGCTCTGGCCATGAGACACTCTGCCTCCCGGCTGCAGCACGTAAGCATGCTGCGGCTGGCGTGCCCTGGCCTCCGGGCTCTGGGCCCTGGGCAGCGGGTGGGGGTTGTTCCTCCGCAAATCCAGGGCTGCCTGGCTGTGACTCCATTGGAGTGCAGCCAAGCAGGATGGGAAGGGAAACAGACAGCCAAGGCAGCGGAAGAAACTGCGGCCATCCTGCAGCAGCCCCGCTCTCAGCCATACCCCCCTCCAGGTGTCCCGCGTCGTGAGCTGCATCTATGAGAACCTGCTGCACATCAGCGATCAGTGGGCCCGGCACGTCCTGCTTGGCACCCTTCTCCAGCTGACCTGCCTCTACCCTGACAAGGCAGTGAGGAGCCTGCTGGCAGCCTCTGTGCCTTGCGACAGGTACGGGGCCGCCAGCCTTGAGGGCTAATAGCACCTGGGCAGAAGGGCCCCGAGAGCCTGCGGCTGCTGAAGCCAGGCAGAGTTGCAGGGCACCCTGAGGGGCAGACCAGCTGCTGCGCTCCCACCGTGCACACAGGGCGGTGGGCTCAACCATCTCCTGCCTGCCCGCCCAGGGCTCTTTGGGCTCCTGGAGAGGGGGAGCGGGCAGGGCAGGGCTGACGGACAGCCCAGGCCCCAGTGCTACGGCTCGGGGGGCCCCACTGACCGAGCGCTCGGGGCCCGCAGTGTTGCCGCGGACATGTGGCGAGAGATGGTCTCCCAGCCCGCGACGGCAGAGAAGGTCCTGCTGGAGCTGCTCTTTGTGCTGCAGGGAAGGGGCCAGGGCAGGCGGGTCTGCTTTGTCAACGACGAACCTCACGTCGTGCCCCTGGCTGTGAGTTCCTGCATAAGACGTCGCTCCCCCCCCAGGGCTGCGCTCCCCTCTCTGGGGCAAGAGGCCGGGTGCCCGCCACCCTCCCTGGCCACCCTCCCAGTCCACCCCCAACCCATGCCCTCCCCTGGGCCCCCCCCACACAGTGCCCCTGCCACACGGCCAGTGGGGCCCTGTCCAGCATCTTGCATCTGCTGCGTGAGCCACACATGGCTGCCCAGCACTGCTTGGGCCCCTCAGTGCACACGCACGCAGCCTGCCCCTGCCCGCAGGCTGCCTCTCCTCCCTCTTCCTGCATCCGCCTGCTTCACTGAGCAGGCTGGAAAGCCAGAGCAGCAGCAGGGCCTGCGGCTGGGGCAGGGCCTGCGGCTGGGGCAGAGCGGGGCAGAGGCAGTTGTGGCCTGAGCAACGTACAAGGCTTGGGTTAGGCAGCCCAGGACAGCCTGCCGCATCCCTGAGCTGTGCTGGCACCACCCTCGCTCTCAGCCACAAAGGCTCCTAGTGCCCTGGGCAGGGCCCAGAGACCCGCTGCCACTTGCCCCACGGGCACGCCCCAGCCTGCGCGTGCCCCGCCCCCCCGCCGCCCCGCCCATCTGCCTTTGCCTTGGCTGCCCACAGTGCCGGAGCCGCGCTCTGCCTCCCCGCAAGGGCTCCTCGAGCGGTGCCCCTGGCAGATGTCTGCAGTGACAGCCGTCTCGTGGGTGTTTCTGCAGGCAACCAGGGCCCTGCGCGAGATCCTCCTGCAGCCCACCTTGCAGCAGGGGAAGGCCTTGTTCCCCATGCTCTGCGTGGCTCTGCTCTTCCAAATCTCGTTCGCCACGGAGGCTGCGCTGCAGGACGTCGAGGCCTTCTTCGAGCCAGGTGTCGAGGAGGACAAATGCAGCCCCATAAGCAGCCGCGCCAGGTGCGGCTTCTGAGTCCCCCATCTCTCCCCCTGCTCCGGAGCCAGGAGCAGGGCTTTGTGCATGACCGGTGCCTTGCTCTGCCTGCAGGTCCGCTCTGCAGGCCCTGCAAGCCCTGCTGCACTGGGCAGGCTATGGGGATCAGGTTGGCGTCCTGCAGAGGAAGGGCGGATGGGACATGCTTGTCTGCGCAGAGAGCCACCACCAAGGCATCACTTTGCTGGCCAGGTAAGAGCCCTGTCTGCCTGTCCGCATGCAGGGCGACCGCAGGCCCCTGCAAGCCTGCTCACGAGCTGTGTGGCCAAAGAGCGGGAAGGGCGCAGCATGGCCAGAGGCACCTGGGAAGAGCCCCGGCCGTGGGAGTCCAAAGTGGGAGGGATGTGTGGGAAGGACATGGCTGCAGAGGAGGAAGGGCATTTTGCCGGCCAACTGCCAAGATGCACGCAACAGAGTCAGACACAGGCTTCCTCCTGGAGCGGAGCGGTGCGGTGAGGAAAGCCCGCCCGTCCGTGCGCAAATGCCGCTGGCTGCTGGGGCAGAGTACAGCCGCGCACTTGCTCTGCGTGTGCTGGTCCCTGCCAGAATGGCTAGACATGGCGTGGCAGGCCCGGCCGAGGTTTGCCTGCCTGGCCTCAGGGCCCACAGGCTCTTCTCCCCCCTGCCAGGCAGCTGAGGACCACCGCCACAAAGGAGTGCCACTGGATCTTCCACCACCTGCTCCGGGTTCTCAGCACGAGGGATGCACAGCGGGAAATCCCCTCCATGGCCTTCTTGACTGAGGTGGGCCTGAGGGCGCGCAGGGCTTCCCTGACGTGCCGGGAACCACTCCGCTCTGGCAGCGGCAGGAAGGAACAGGACAGGAGGCGGGGAAGCTGGGGAGGTGCCGGCCCTCCTCTGCATACGGCCCGGCTTGGCCCCTTCCCACAGAGCGGCCCTTTCTGCTGGGCTGACACTCCCAAGCTCCTGCATTTCATGCACCCTCCATGCCAGAGCTCTGCATTCAGCTTCTCCAAGGCAGGAGGCCGAGGGGCTGCAGCTGGGCCAGAGGCGGGAGGAGTAGCGAGGGAAGCTGTGCCGTGTGCCGTGGTGCCCTGTGGGCCCTGCACAGTGCCTGCTGGCTGCTGGCTGCACGCTGCCTGCCTCTGGGGCCTTGGCCAGGGCTGGCTGAGCAGAGCGCTCAGCGGCTGTCCGCTGCGGCCAGTCCTGCCAGCGCTGCCAGGCTCTCACTCTGCTGTGCGCGTTTCAGCTGCTGAACTGCTCTGAGTTTTCCACCGCCGTGGACGAGCGTGTGCTGCACCTCTTCGAAAGGCACCTGAGGACTGGGCGCCTGGTCATGCGCGGGCTGGTGCTGCGAGGCCTCCTTGTGCTCTCAGAGAGCCCTGACATGGTGAGCAGGGGCAGCAGGGCAAAGCCGTGTCGACAGCCTGCGGCTAGGCAGGGGGCGGTGGGTAACGCCAAAGGCTTGGTCTTTGCTGGCACTCTGGAGCTGTGGGAGCTGCTCGCAACTGCCCCTGCGCGGTTCATGCTCCCCGAGTCCCTGTGGTCCAGTCGTAGGCTCTGGGGCAGCATGGAGATCTCTGCCTGGCCCAGCACCCCGCTGTGCCCAAGCGGTGGGTGCCCACAGAGCCCGCCCTGGCCCCGGCTCACTGAGCTCCGGGCACAAATGAACCTGCTCTGCTGGGGACCAGTCCCTGCCCGGGGAGCTTTCCAGACGGGGCTGGTTCCTAAGCAACCTGCCCGCTGGAGTCTGGAGAGTGGAGAGTGGAGGATGGGGCTCTGATGGCCTGACTTGTCCTGCCCGCCTCCCTGCTGCTGGCTCCCGCATGCGCCCTGGCTGGGCCAGTAAGCCTGGCCTGCCTGGAGGTTGCTGCGGGAGAGGCTTGTGCGCTTGCTGTTGCTGCAAGCCTTTGTGCCAAGGCCTTTTCCATGGCTTGGCCACAAGGAAGTTGGGGGTTTCCTGCAGGCCAGAAAACTGCAGGGCCTGCTGCCAGAGGTGATGGAGCGCCTGCACGATGCCGACCGGGAGGTCAACGTGAAGGCCCTGTGCATCCTGGGCAACGTGCTGTGCCACATGGAGAGGGAGCGGGCCGGCCCCGTGGCTCTGCAGCTGGCGGAGAAGCTCCTGCCGCTCTTGGATGATGTACGTATGCACGTCTGGTGCGGGAGCCGGCACCCTGCACGTGGCCACTCTGCAATGCCAACGTGGCCTCCGTCCAGCCCTGCGAGCGCAGCCCTCTGGCAGGACCTCCTCCACCCGGGCCCCTCGGTGCTCCCCGGGGGCTGTCTGCTGGCCTCCACCGCCCCACAGCTTCTCCCTTGCCAGTTGAGCCCCTGGGGAGGTCAGGGTCCCCACCCTGGGACCTGGCTGCTGTGTGCTCAGCCCAGCCCCTGCACACAGCAGGCACAGGCCAACGCTTGCTCTGAGAGCCCAGCCGGTGCCTGCTCAGCCGGTGCCTGCTGCTTGCCGCTTGCCGCTTGCTGCTTGCCGCTTGCCGAGCCGTGCCGGCAAAGCCTGCCGCAGGGCCTCAGTGGCCAGGAGCGGATGCGCAGGGCAGCCTTGCCTCCTCCTCCCTGCATGGCCTGCGGTAGCTGCTCTCCTGCCTAGCTGGCTGCTGCCTGGTGTGAGCGCGACCAGGCTTAGAGAAGCTCCGCACTGCGGGGCCGCGGCACGGGCTGGCAATGCGCTGTGCTGCCTTGCCTGGTGCTGGGGCCCGTGTGACCTGGCTGCAGCCCCCCCCAGCTCCTGGGGGAATGAGGTCCTGCCCTTCCCCCTGCCTGCCTCCCACCAGGAGTCCAGCCGGGTGCGCAAGCATGCCCTGCGCCTCTTCAAAGCCCTCATGGAGACTGTGGTGGGCAAATACAAGCGGTGCCTGAAGAAGCATGTGCGGAGGAGCCTTCTCCTGCTCTTCTTCCACCTGAGTGACCAGGCCCCCAGTGTGGCTCAGGTGTGCATTTCTGCCCTGCCCAGGGATGCAGGGAGGGTGACAGTGGCAGCCTGTGGGTGAGCTGCTGTCTCTGCTGCCCCGCGTGCTGGTGCCCATGGCCACCTCTGCCTGCTGAGGCAGAGGGAGCGCAGGCTGTCAGGGGCCAGGGACAGCTCTGCGGGCACAGGCAGGGGAGGCAGGGCACTGGTTCCCCTGGCCCGCCGCAGGCCACGTCTCCCCTCAGCACTGCTCCTCTGCAGGCCTCGCAGGAAGCCCTCCTGGGAGCAGCACAGTTCCTCAGGTGGAACCAGCTCTGGTACCTGACGCAGACGCTGCAGACATGGAGGATTGGCGAGTGCCTGGTAAGGACAAGCGCAGAGCCCCTGGGAGCCAGCTGGAGGAGGCCAGAGGCCCATGCATGGGGTGCCTGTGCCCTTCCCGCACTGCTGCAGCCCCGCCTCCCAAGCCCGCAGGCTGGAGCTGCACGCACGCTCCCTTTCCGCCGACCCCCAGGCCCAGAGGGGCGCGGGAGCGGTGCCCTTTGCCCGCATGGAGCCCCAGGATGCTGCGGGGGCTCCAGGCCTGGCTGGGCCTTGGCAGCAGGGTGCGGAGGTTCTCAGCGCCGCCAGGCCACCCTTTGCCCTCTGCTGCCCGTGAAGCTTAGCATCCCACGGCTCCTGTCAGGGGGCGCTGAGTGTCCTGGGAGGGGAGGAAGGGGGAGGCTGGCCCTGGCAGGAGGCAGCGGCTGGGCTGCCCGGCGAGGGTCTGCCTCAACCGTGTGGCCTTGTGCTCTCTCCAGCTGGGGCAGGACAGGAGCAGGGCAGAAAAGTACCTCTGCCAGAGCCTGCCGTACCTGGAGAGCCCGCAGGCGGCCTTGCGGGAGTTGGCCGTGAGGTTCATCGGTGAGCCACAACGCGCGGGACCCCTCTCTGTCCCAGAGCTCCTTGGTCGCGCTGGGGGTGATGGCCGCCGAGGCAGGGCTGGCGATGTTGGGGGCTGGTGGGAGCCTCATTCAGCCCCCCAGGCCCTGCATGGGTGCTGCGCCTCAGGGACCACGGCGGGCCCAGCCCTGCCCAAGGGGAGGAGGGCGCGTGGCCAGAGTGGCAGGGCTGGATGGGAGCTGTGCTGCTGGGGCCACGAGGTGTGATGGGCCGTGTGTGCCTAGGGCTCGCCGCGCAGCACATGAGGAACAGGAGCGCAGAGAAAGTCGCCGCCATCCGCACTTGTGAGTGAGGGCAGCGCTGGGTCATGCGGGGCTGGAGCGGGGTGAGGAAAGAGCTGGGAGCTGTGCTCGCCTTGCCTGGCCTGCCTCAGGCGAGGAGCGCTCTGTCTCCCCGCGTGGAAGGCAGACATTGTGGGGTACTGTGGGGGAGTTTGGGCCTTTGTGAGCAGTGATTTCCAGCGGATGCCCCTGCTCCCGCTTGGCCCAAACAAGAGCAGGGGTGGGGGCAGCCCTGTGGGCAGGGCAGGGCAGGCTGGGGCTCTCTGCAGCTCCTTGGCCTTGATGTCTGCTCTGTTTCTGTCTGTCTCAGTCCTCCAAGAGGTGCTAGAGGACGGCAGGCCCTCGATCCGCTGCCTGGCTGCTCAGACCGTCCTGATCCTGGATGCCGTGCAAACACGGGAGCCGTCAGGAGGCCGATGCCAGCCGCTATGCTGCAGGCTGCGGAGACTGTGGGAGAGGTGGAGGCCTCCCCCGGGAGACGACTCTGTTTTAGCACAGCTCCAAGAGCGCTCCCAAATGCTCCGTGCTCTGCACGCCGAAGACACCTGAGTGTGCCAGGCAGCCGGGGGCATTCCTGGCACCTGCCCCTGCCTGCAGCATGACTGCTCGCCCTCTGGCACCTCCCCTCGCTGGCCTCGTGCTACAAGTTCACCTCGTAGTTGTGCTCCCAGCAAAGAGCAGCCCTTTTCCCCCATGAGTGCAGGTGTCTTTTCTTTTGGCGCGACAAAGGCAAGCGAGAGAAATGGGCCATGCAAAGGCCCAGGATGTGCCCCAGCAGCTCTGTGCCACCCGGCCCTGCATCGTCGGTGCCGGCAGAGCTGCCTGTCCAATACCCCTGCACCAGCCGGCGTGCACAGGCCACCTTCTGCTGCCCCGTGGGGTAAGGGTGCAGGCCGTGCTGTGCGATGAGGTGAAGGACAGGCTCCTCTGGGAAAGACTTCCAGGCATCGTAGATGTGCTTTGGGTTTTTCTGCCTCTCAGCAGGCCTCAGGGCTCCCCGGGGCTGCGTGGTGCCAAGTGGGGAGACTGCAGCGTGTGCCCTATGTTTGGGGTGGTGACTGCCTTGTGCCAGCATGTTCCCAGGGCAGTACTGGTGCTCAGGCCCTGGGACTGCCCGGGGGACAAGTAGAGAGAGAGGGAGCTGCTGGGGCACGTGGGCAGCGTGAGGAGCTGCAGCTGCTTGGGGCCAGGCAACTCCTGCCAGTGCCAGGGCTGCAGGTGTCGGTGGGGGAAGAGGTGAGGCCTTGGTCTCTGGGCATGGCAAGAAGGTGGCCAGTGCCTGGAGCGATGACGCTGGGCGGGATGAGGCTGCAGAAGGGGGCTGTGCCCTGAAACATGGGCAGGAGGCTCGTGAAGGCACTCTTGCCTGGTCCACGGGGGGGGGTGGGGGGGGGGCACGCCTCGTGTGCCTGAGCGCTCACCTGAGCCCAGCGTTGCCTCAGGAGTTGCTCCTCTGCCGCCAGCAGAGCATGGATGCTTGGGGAGCGCAAGCGCTGTAATCTCTCCCCTCAGCTGAGGCTAGAGGTGTAACAAGAAATTGCCACGGATCACTGGCAGCTGAGGGCAGCTGAGAGGCTGCCCCCTCTCAGCGGGACCACACTAGGGTTGCCGCAGGGTGCCAGTGGCCTGCCTCTCAGCAGAAGAGCAGCCAGAAGTTGCCCCCAGCCAGGCTTTGCGGGGGTGCAGAGCAGGGCCCAGGGCAGCAGAAGGCAACACAGGCAAGGGGGAGAAGGAAAAGAGTGGAAGAAGGGCAAGCTGGGCATTGGCCATGTTTTCAGGGAGCCCAGGCTGGCCCTTTCCAGCCAGCCGTTGCAGGAGGAGGCAAGGCTGGTCAGGTGTTCTGCCAGCAACGGCCCGAAGCCGCGTTGTGCGTCCGCTTTGCTGGTCTGAGTTCCGGCGGGGGCCGGGGGCTGGGGGCTGGGGGCCGGGGCGGGGTTGGGTAGGAGGGGTGGCTTATCCGGGCGTGTTGGCAGCGGCCTTAGCAGGGGGGGCACGTTGTGCCACAGTAGCGCCTAGAGATGCTGGAGAGGTCACAGCACGCGGAGGTGATGGGGACTCCGTGGCAGCTGAGGATGCTGCCAAGAGCAGCGGAGGTGGAGGATGCCACGACGGTGTTTTGCGGGCAGGAGCTGAGGATGGGCCGGGCAGGCTCAGCACCACGGCAGAGGGCTGGATGACAACGGTGGAGTTCTGGCACTGCGTGAGCCAGGGCTCGTGGCAGCTGTTGGCCAGCGGAGTGGGGCCACAGGGCCGGCGTGGCAGGCACCGGTCGTAGCAGGACATGCCTGGCGGCTGGAGGGGCACCTGGGAGGGAGGGCAGGGAGGAAGCAGAGCACGGGGTTGTGTGAGGAGCAGCCCGGCACCCTGCCACGAGGGAGCCGAGGCGCCTGGCGGGCCGGGAGCTGGAGGCTGTGCAGGGCACAGGCACACGGCCGCCTTTGCCTCGTGCTGCCAAGGGCCTGCAAAGAGCAAGCAGGCCCAAGAAGGCTCCTGCCTAGCCTATAACCCACCAGCCACCTCAGCCAAGCCCCAGCTGCTCTCTGAGCAAGACCTTCCCTTGGAGGCAAAAGGGCTTCAGACTCGCCTGCTTGCCAAGGAGGAGGCCGCGGGAGAGGTGGGTGAGAGAGGGAGGACTCGGGCTGCCTTTTCTCCTGGTCCTGCACTGCCTCAGGCGCAGAGGCCCGCTTTGCAGAGGTGACCGTCCCCTGACAAGCTCATCTCCAATGCAGAACATCCCCGCTAATGAGACGGCCTGTGTTTTTGTTTCCTGCATTGCTGCCTCGTCATTTCCCCGTTCATGCCATGCCCGTTCCCCCACGGAGGCTTGTTCTGAATGCTCGCATGACTGGCCCAGGACTTCCGGGGCAGGAACACGTCGGTGTGGTTGGCAGGCTCGGCTCGAGTGCCAGAGGGGTCCAGCGCAGGCAGGTGACGCGTGCCTGCGTCACTCCGGTGGTGTTGCTTGTGGCCCCGCTTGCCGGAAGGGGCCCAGCTCCTGCCCGCCTTGGCTGCACGCCCCCTTGGGCACCCTGCCATGCGCGACGATGCGCAAGGACCTGCCACATCCCTCCCAGCTCATTTCCACCAGTGGCCCAGAAGCCGCGCAGCTGCTCTGCTGCTGCTGCTCTGCTGGCCCCTAGCTGTGGGTGTGGGATGGAGGGCCTGTGCGGGTCGCCACGAGGGAGCCACACAGGAGCTCATTTGCTCCACATTTGGGTTCTGCTACCAAGGCCAGGTCACTCAGGTTTGCCCCTTTGCGGGCGCTGTGCGTGTTGCTGGCAACCTTTGTGGCCTGCTGCTCAGCGCACTGCAGTGCACAGGCTACACTTGTCTGGAGTGGCGGAGATGCCTGCCGCTTTTGGGTGCCCGCGAACTGGGCTAGGACTGAAGTGCCTGGCAAGGTTGCCTGCCCGGCTGCGCTCGCAGCTCTGGGAGGAAACGCGCAGCTCAGGTGTGCAGGGGAAAAGAGAAGCTGAACACGCTGGGCTGAAAAGATCGCCAGAAGCCTGGAGCGGGAGCTTGGAGAAAGGGAGGAGAGAGAGCGGGGCTCTTTCTGGCTGACTTTTGGGAGCGCGTGCTGGCTGTTTGCAAGAGCTGTGGCCTGGGCTCCTTGGCTTCTGTGGCTGCAGGAGGAGCTGCACTCCAAGCACCTGCTGGGAAATGGGGAGCCTGGCGAACAGAGCCGCTTCTGTAGCGCTCAGAGCTCAGGCAGGGTTGCAGGTGCTCCTGCTGTAGCTGCTGGGCTACCTCACCTTGGTGAGGTGAGGAGGGCCACCTCTGTGGCTGTTGGTGAGACTACACCCGTATGACCGAGCAAAGAAAGACAACAGCAACGCTTGTGGTGGCTGCAGAGATCCTGCAGGCTGGGCAGAGGACCACAGATACTTCCTGCTTTCCAGCAGTGGAAAGCCCTCGGCACAAGGCCGTGACCCTGGCCCTGAGAGGTCGCTGCCTCTTTGCTCTGAGGGACACCCAGCCCGCTTGCTGCTGGTAACTTGCCATCCCTCCTGCCCTCACTTGCCATCCCTCAGAGCCCAGAGGAGACACGGAGGAGGACGGGGACGCTCAAGGAAGGGAGGATCGTCTGCCTCCAGGATGATTTGGCCCTTTTCTCTCCACACGTCCTATGTCACTCAGCCTGCATCTTCCCCTCGCTGTTCTAGGCTTACCTCCTCTCTAATAAAGGCCCCGAGCGAGAACGTGGGAGAGCAGCATGTCGCAGCTCACAACCGTGCTAACCACCCTCCCTCTTTGGGAGCCCATGTGTGGAGGGCCAGCTTTGCTCTGGCCTCCCAGGGGTTTTCTTGCTGTGCTTTTCTTCTCTGCCTTGGAGAACATGTGGTTGCTGTGAAGCCCATTGATTCCTGTTGGGAGGTGGGGATAATGAGGTGTTCCCCTCAGTGGGCGATCCCCGCGGGCCCCTCCCAGGGGCCAGCTGCCCTTCCTGGCACCAGCCCCCGGGCAGGGCCCATTGTGACACGCTGCTGCCATTGCCAGGTGCGGGCACAGCCTCAGCCCCTCATTGTCCCGGGGGACGGGAACAGGCCTAGGGCCTGAGCAGCAGGATCTCGCTGAGGAGCACCCCGAGCTCAGGCCAAGTCTTTCCCTGCCGCCTCCAGGCAGCCGTGAGGAGCTCTGCTCTTTCCTGCCGCCTCCTCGGCTCCTGAGCCAGGTGAGAGGGACGGGGCTGTGCGGCTCTGCTGGGGCCGTGGCACAAGGCGAGCCCTCGGCTGCCGCGGGCCCTTGGTCGGAGCCAAAGTTGTCGCTTGGGGACATCGCAGCCACACGCTCCGACTTCTCCAGTGCCATCTGCTGCCAAGTCCAGTTGGATGTTGGCCGTCTTTCCAGGCTGCAGCCAGCCCCCTTTTCCCGGGCACTTACTGCTTCTGGAAACACCGTGGCCCATGGCCCATGGCTTTCCCCCCATGACCCGCTGCTGGCTCCCGCAGCCCTGCGGCCTCCCCATGCCGGCAGCGTTGCGATGGGGCCAGGCCAAACCGCAGGCTCCCGCATGCCCACCTCACAGTATCTTTCCTCCTCCCCACAGGATGGCGAGGAGACCGCCCAGCACCCCCAGGGTGGCCTGGGAGCAGCCCCAAGCCCCTGGCTGGGGCAGCTCTCAGCACCAGCTGGACCTCCTCAGAGAGCCCCAGGCACAGGGGCTGGGTGAGTGGAGCCCACTGGGCTGGCAGAGCTGGCGGCTCTGAGCGCACCGGGCTCCGCACCGGGTGCCCGTCTCCCCGGCACGCTGGAGCTGGCTTTCCCAGGCACCTGGAGCCATGGGGCGCCCGGCGCTGGCCTCCGGAGCCAGCCCCGGCACAGCATGCCCAGGGAGCGAGTGGAGCAGAGGGGCCTCCAGCTCCTGCTCCCAGGGACAGGCTGGCAGAGGCAGCTCAGGCAGCAAGGGCCAGCCGTGCTGGGGCCTGGGGCCTGGGGCCTGGGGCCTGGGGCCTGGGGCCTGTCCTGCCTGGCTGCCAGCCACTTGCTCATCTCAGCACAGCCGCCCGCGGCTTTGCCCTCCCTCGCTGGGCTCCAGCATCGCACCCCGTGTGCTGGCCACCTCCTGGCCCTGACAAGAACGGGGCAAATGGGGCAGCAAGGCCCCGTGCCAGCCCCCGACCCGGGCCTTGCTGGGAACGTGGGAGCAGGCCCGGGGCGGGGCAGCGGCCACAGCTCTTCCCCCGCTCTCTAATGCCTGCTCCCAGCTCCAGCAGCTCTCCCTACTCTCTGTGTTTATCAGAGCCAGGTTTCTCTGCCGCCAGCGACCTGACTTGGCAGCAAGAGGAGCAGGAAGCCCGGCAGCACATCCAGGCCTTTCTCAGGGCCACTGAGAAGGTACCTGCAGATATTGCCAGCTGGGCCCCGCCGGGCATCTCCTGGCCGGGTCCCTCCGTGGCTGCTGCCTGCTCTGCAGCTGCTGCAGGGCTGCTGGCTGTGCACAGCTGCTCCCCACCAACGCCCACCACCTCACGGCCCCCCTCCACTGCTCTGGCCCTGCAGGCCATGCCTCACCCCTCTCACGCTCCCCGCTTGGCTCTCTCGTCCCTTGCCTTCAGGAAGAGGCCCAGAAGCTGCAGTTTCTGGCCTCCATCTGTAGCCTCTGCAAAGGTGCGGGCACCGAGGCCCTGGGGGGAGACGGGTCCGACCTGTGCAGCAAAGCTGCCCTGGCAGAGGAGATCAAGGTGAGGCCGTCTGTAGGAGGGGGCAAGAGCAGCACGGCCCTGAGAGCCCAGTGAGAACAGGGCTGGGGCCCCTGGGCACGCAGAGGGCTGGGGCAGGCCCTTGTGGACACAGAGCTCTCCTGCGGAGGGATTTGGGGGCCGCTGGGATGCCCTGTGAGCTGGGAGCTCTGCAGCGAGGGGCTGCGCTGGGTGCCAGTGGTGGGATGGGGGCCCAGGGGCTCTGGCCACCCAGCAGACCCCCGGCTGGGTGCTGGCAGTGGCCACGGGCCATGCTGGTTGTGCTGCCCAGGTGCTGTTGGAAGAGGAGCCCCGCGACGCGCAGGGCATAGCAGTGCGGCAGCAAGCCCTGCTCGCCATCACCGCCATGAGGTACCTGCCCCATGCCTTGGCTTAGCCCCAGCTTCCCCCTAGCTCAGTGCCAACCGCGCTGGGCCTGGCTCGAAGGCATGCCCCACGCTGGGCGGAGTGCGATGGTGCTATGTGCTGGGCCTCTGCTCTGCCCTGCTCTGGGCCCAACCCCGGGGCAGACAGGAAGGCAGAGGGAGTGGTCCCTGGGGCTCCGCAGGGTGTTGCAGCCTTTCCCCCCCCCGCAAGCGGGAGGCAGCAGGAGGCGAGGGCACGCTTCTCCCCTGGCCAGCACTGGTCTCTCTCCCTGGGCCAGTGTCCCTGCAGGAGGAGGAGCCTGCCCACAGGGCTCTCCCCACCGCTCCCAGGGCCACTCTGAACTCGCCCTCCGCAACAGACGCCTCCCCATTGCTGGGGCAGCAGGGCTGTGCTGCCAGCCCTGTGTCCAATGGGTGCTCCTCTCTCCCGGCAGCAAAGTGAGGCCAGTGCTGGAGGACAGCCACAACAACAGCCTCCTCCACGCCTGCGTCTCCAGCATCTTCTCCTTCCCTCCAAGGGAGGACATGGAGAGCATGGAGGCTCTTCTCTATGCCCAGGTAAGTGCTGCCTGGCGGAGCTCTGGAGAGCCGCTGATGCTTGTGTGCTTGTCGCAGCTTGCCCTGTGCTGAGAGGTGGCCGTGCCAGGCAAGGCAGGGCAAGATCCTTGTCTTTTGTTTTCCCTCCCTCAGCCCTTCTTGGCCTGCCCCAGTGCTGGGCCTGGGGCAGTGGCCACGGGCTGCTCCACCTGCGGCCCCTCTCCTGCCTCGAGGCCTCTGCCTGGGTGCTGCAGGGCAGCGCGGTGTCCCTGGCAGCCCCGGCAGGAGGCGATCAAGGCAGTGTCCTGTGGGTCGGAGGCACTGCTGGAGCACTGCCACAGCCTCTGTCCTCATTGCAGGTTCTGGACGCTCTGCACAGCATGCTGCAGGAGCTGGTATTCAGTGCCCACGCAGGGAGCCTGCTGGAGCTGCAGCGCATCTTGCAGGTGCGGCACCGGCAAAGAGCGGGGCTCTCGCGGGGCTGCCCCTCGCCCCGAGGGCAAGGGACGCCTCGAATGCACACCAGCCACGGAGAGCACCAGGCACAGAGGGCACGCTGCAGGCAGGCAGCCTCTCTCGGAGAGCAGAGGGGGTCTCCCCCGTGCTCTTTGCGGAGCCCAGGGTCTGCTGGCTGCTCTCAGAGTCCATGTCTCCAGCCTCGTGCAATGCACAGGCAGAGCCTTGCCCACGGCCCCTGCCTGCCAGCCACCCCCCAAACCTCCCTTGGCACCAAAGCAGAGGCAGGACTTGGACTCTCCTTGCCAGGCCCCCAGCACCTGGCAGGCGGCACTGCTGCTCCAGCACCTCCCTGGCCTGCTGCGTCCTCCCCAGATCTGAGCAGGGCAGAGCAGCGCAGGGCCCCGCCTGGCCTGCAAGGGGAGCCCAGGCCTGGAGCTTTGTAATTTGGGCTTCCCAACGGCCCAGATCCGGAGCCCTCACTGCAGGCCCCAGCGGCTGGCTGCCCCAGAGCCCTGTGCTCCTGCCCAGGGGCCATGGGGTGGTTTTTGGAGGAGGGCAGGCCAAGGAGCAGCAGCTGCCATGGGCATGGGATGCAGCTGTGTCCCTGGGCAGGCACAGCCAGCCGGGGACCCTTGGGGCAGGAGCCCTGTTTGGGGCTTTGCGCCACTTGACAGGCTGCCTTGACGGCCACTGCAAAGCCTGCCAGGCGCTGGGCAGAGCTGCCACTGTGGGAGCAGCTGTCACGTTGGCGGGCTGACCAGCAGCTTTTCTCCTGCCAGGTCCTGCTGCCTTTCACAGCGTCTCAGCGGGCAGCTGAGCGGGAGAGGGCCGTGGGCCAGGTTGCGCAGCTAAGCAAACTCCTGGCCAGCTCGTCGCTCTGGGAGGTGAGGGGCCCCTGGAGCTGGTTAGTGGCAGAGGTGGGCTGCGGCGGCCAGGAGAGAAGGCAGAGGAGCTGAGAAGGGGGCTAGGTGCTGGGTGCTGGAGCAGAGGAGCCCAGGCTGTGGGCTGCGGAGCGAGGCAAGGCAGCAGAAGCAGCAGAGGAGAGGAGGGGAGGACCATGGGGGCTGCCCGGGAGGCTGCCCTTCCTGGCGACAGTTGTCTTTTACTCCTCCGCCTACGTTAAGTCCCATTGCCTTCCAAGGGCTGTGCAGGGAGGCTGCCTGCTCCTGGCCTTGCCACGGCTGCTGGCTGCTGGGTCGGGGCTGCTCGGCAGCAGGGGCCGTTGCCCCTCGCCTGGGCAGAAGAGCTGGCAGGGTGGGCAGGCTGGGACCCGCAGCGCTGCAGCTGATTGGCAGCAGTTGGAGCAGGGCTGGGCAGACGCCTCCTGCGCTCTGGCTCCCTCGGGCCCCAGCACCGGGCCCATGCCTGGGTTCAGGGCTTTGGCACCAGTGGCTCCCGTCAGCCCTGCTACCAGTCCTTCCTCCCTCCCCAGGGCTGCGGCCCCAGCGGAGGAGCGTGCGCCAGCCCTGCTGCCTTGGGGACAGAGCATTTCCAGATGCTGGGGCAGCTGGTGGCACGTCTCAGACTGTGCTGCAACGATGAGGACGAGGACACCAGGCGTGGGGCTGCCGACGCTCTTTGCCACCTCGGCAGCTTCCTCCTGCAGCGAGAGAGTAAGAGAAGCCAGAGCGGGCTGGGCCCTGCCACACACCCACACGCCAGCAAGGGCAGGCGAGACCCGACCCCCCCCCCCCCCCTCCCGTCACCTCGGCTGCTCTCCTCAGCCAGAGGAAGGAGCAGAAACCCCTGAGACATGGGCACAGGCAAGCCGCCGTGCTGCCTCAGCCCGGGCCACAGGCAAAGGGCTGCCTTTTCCTCTGGCAGCCAGGTTTCTGCCTGATGCCTTCAGGCTGCCATCGCATTCTCTCCATCTTCCCCACTGACTGCGCTGCTGTGTTTTCCCTCCTGCCCAGGTGGGAAGCCTTCAGAGGACAGTGCAGAGCATCCTCGGCTCCAGGGGGACTGGGAAGCCGAGACCTTCTGGCTCTCCTGGTCCAAGAGCGCCAGCGACGCCACCACGGTAAGGAGCTCCTCCCTTGCTGGGACACATGGCCCCGGGCAGGCAGAGGGCTTGGTCAGAGCCCAGCAGCCAGTGATCAGTGTGGCTGCAAGAGCCTCACAGGCCCCACGCAGGGGGCTCCCACTGTGCCTGGGCAGGCAAGAGGCTCCTCTCAGGGCACAGCAGGGCCAGCACAGGGGCACCGGGACTCCCACTATCTGCCTCACCGCAAAGGCCCTCTGGCCACATCGTCCCCGAGGCCATCGGCCAGCCTGGCAGGGCCCCTGCTCCCCGCTCTCTTGCTGCCACTCTCCCAGCTCTGCCCCACGTCTCGCTCTGCAGAGCTCTTCTCCCGCCTCAAACAAGCAGCCCCGGGGCGGCGCTCAGGGCACTGTGTCTTCCCTCCCCTCCTTCCTCCCCCAGATCTTTGGGAAATACCTCTCCCCCTCCGAGATGACGGAGGTCATCCTCACGGCCATCGAGGGCATGAGAGACTCCAGCGCCTACGACACCACGGCGGCTGCCCGCATGCTGGCTCTGGCCATGAGACACTCTGCCTCCCGGCTGCAGCACGTAAGCATGCTGCGGCTGGCGTGCCCTGGCCTCCGGGCTCTGGGCCCTGGGCAGCGGGTGGGGGTTGTTCCTCCGCAAATCCAGGGCTGCCTGGCTGTGACTCCATTGGAGTGCAGCCAAGCAGGATGGGAAGGGAAACAGACAGCCAAGGCAGCGGAAGAAACTGCGGCCATCCTGCAGCAGCCCCGCTCTCAGCCATACCCCCCTCCAGGTGTCCCGCGTCGTGAGCTGCATCTATGAGAACCTGCTGCACATCAGCGATCAGTGGGCCCGGCACGTCCTGCTTGGCACCCTTCTCCAGCTGACCTGCCTCTACCCTGACAAGGCAGTGAGGAGCCTGCTGGCAGCCTCTGTGCCTTGCGACAGGTACGGGGCCGCCAGCCTTGAGGGCTAATAGCACCTGGGCAGAAGGGCCCCGAGAGCCTGCGGCTGCTGAAGCCAGGCAGAGTTGCAGGGCACCCTGAGGGGCAGACCAGCTGCTGCGCTCCCACCGTGCACACAGGGCGGTGGGCTCAACCATCTCCTGCCTGCCCGCCCAGGGCTCTTTGGGCTCCTGGAGAGGGGGAGCGGGCAGGGCAGGGCTGACGGACAGCCCAGGCCCCAGTGCTACGGCTCGGGGGGCCCCACTGACCGAGCGCTCGGGGCCCGCAGTGTTGCCGCGGACATGTGGCGAGAGATGGTCTCCCAGCCCGCGACGGCAGAGAAGGTCCTGCTGGAGCTGCTCTTTGTGCTGCAGGGAAGGGGCCAGGGCAGGCGGGTCTGCTTTGTCAACGACGAACCTCACGTCGTGCCCCTGGCTGTGAGTTCCTGCATAAGACGTCGCTCCCCCCCCAGGGCTGCGCTCCCCTCTCTGGGGCAAGAGGCCGGGTGCCCGCCACCCTCCCTGGCCACCCTCCCAGTCCACCCCCAACCCATGCCCTCCCCTGGGCCCCCCCCACACAGTGCCCCTGCCACACGGCCAGTGGGGCCCTGTCCAGCATCTTGCATCTGCTGCGTGAGCCACACATGGCCGCCCAGCACTGCTTGGGCCCCTCAGTGCACACGCACGCAGCCTGCCCCTGCCCGCAGGCTGCCTCTCCTCCCTCTTCCTGCATCCGCCTGCTTCACTGAGCAGGCTGGAAAGCCAGAGCAGCAGCAGGGCCTGCGGCTGGGGCAGGGCCTGCGGCTGGGGCAGAGCGGGGCAGAGGCAGTTGTGGCCTGAGCAACGTACAAGGCTTGGGTTAGGCAGCCCAGGACAGCCTGCCGCATCCCTGAGCTGTGCTGGCACCACCCTCGCTCTCAGCCACAAAGGCTCCTAGTGCCCTGGGCAGGGCCCAGAGACCCGCTGCCACTTGCCCCACGGGCACGCCCCAGCCTGCGCGTGCCCCGCCCCCCCGCCGCCCCGCCCATCTGCCTTTGCCTTGGCTGCCCACAGTGCCGGAGCCGCGCTCTGCCTCCCCGCAAGGGCTCCTCGAGCGGTGCCCCTGGCAGATGTCTGCAGTGACAGCCGTCTCGTGGGTGTTTCTGCAGGCAACCAGGGCCCTGCGCGAGATCCTCCTGCAGCCCACCTTGCAGCAGGGGAAGGCCTTGTTCCCCATGCTCTGCGTGGCTCTGCTCTTCCAAATCTCGTTCGCCACGGAGGCTGCGCTGCAGGACGTCGAGGCCTTCTTCGAGCCAGGTGTCGAGGAGGACAAATGCAGCCCCATAAGCAGCCGCGCCAGGTGCGGCTTCTGAGTCCCCCATCTCTCCCCCTGCTCCGGAGCCAGGAGCAGGGCTTTGTGCATGACCGGTGCCTTGCTCTGCCTGCAGGTCCGCTCTGCAGGCCCTGCAAGCCCTGCTGCACTGGGCAGGCTATGGGGATCAGGTTGGCGTCCTGCAGAGGAAGGGCGGATGGGACATGCTTGTCTGCGCAGAGAGCCACCACCAAGGCATCACTTTGCTGGCCAGGTAAGAGCCCTGTCTGCCTGTCCGCATGCAGGGCGACCGCAGGCCCCTGCAAGCCTGCTCACGAGCTGTGTGGCCAAAGAGCGGGAAGGGCGCAGCATGGCCAGAGGCACCTGGGAAGAGCCCCGGCCGTGGGAGTCCAAAGTGGGAGGGATGTGTGGGAAGGACATGGCTGCAGAGGAGGAAGGGCATTTTGCCGGCCAACTGCCAAGATGCACGCAACAGAGTCAGACACAGGCTTCCTCCTGGAGCGGAGCGGTGCGGTGAGGAAAGCCCGCCCGTCCGTGCGCAAATGCCGCTGGCTGCTGGGGCAGAGTACAGCCGCGCACTTGCTCTGCGTGTGCTGGTCCCTGCCAGAATGGCTAGACATGGCGTGGCAGGCCCGGCCGAGGTTTGCCTGCCTGGCCTCAGGGCCCACAGGCTCTTCTCCCCCCTGCCAGGCAGCTGAGGACCACCGCCACAAAGGAGTGCCACTGGATCTTCCACCACCTGCTCCGGGTTCTCAGCACGAGGGATGCACAGCGGGAAATCCCCTCCATGGCCTTCTTGACTGAGGTGGGCCTGAGGGCGCGCAGGGCTTCCCTGACGTGCCGGGAACCACTCCGCTCTGGCAGCGGCAGGAAGGAACAGGACAGGAGGCGGGGAAGCTGGGGAGGTGCCGGCCCTCCTCTGCATACGGCCCGGCTTGGCCCCTTCCCACAGAGCGGCCCTTTCTGCTGGGCTGACACTCCCAAGCTCCTGCATTTCATGCACCCTCCATGCCAGAGCTCTGCATTCAGCTTCTCCAAGGCAGGAGGCCGAGGGGCTGCAGCTGGGCCAGAGGCGGGAGGAGTAGCGAGGGAAGCTGTGCCGTGTGCCGTGGTGCCCTGTGGGCCCTGCACAGTGCCTGCTGGCTGCTGGCTGCACGCTGCCTGCCTCTGGGGCCTTGGCCAGGGCTGGCTGAGCAGAGCGCTCAGCGGCTGTCCGCTGCGGCCAGTCCTGCCAGCGCTGCCAGGCTCTCACTCTGCTGTGCGCGTTTCAGCTGCTGAACTGCTCTGAGTTTTCCACCGCCGTGGACGAGCGTGTGCTGCACCTCTTCGAAAGGCACCTGAGGACTGGGCGCCTGGTCATGCGCGGGCTGGTGCTGCGAGGCCTCCTTGTGCTCTCAGAGAGCCCTGACATGGTGAGCAGGGGCAGCAGGGCAAAGCCGTGTCGACAGCCTGCGGCTAGGCAGGGGGCGGTGGGTAACGCCAAAGGCTTGGTCTTTGCTGGCACTCTGGAGCTGTGGGAGCTGCTCGCAACTGCCCCTGCGCGGTTCATGCTCCCCGAGTCCCTGTGGTCCAGTCGTAGGCTCTGGGGCAGCATGGAGATCTCTGCCTGGCCCAGCACCCCGCTGTGCCCAAGCGGTGGGTGCCCACAGAGCCCGCCCTGGCCCCGGCTCACTGAGCTCCGGGCACAAATGAACCTGCTCTGCTGGGGACCAGTCCCTGCCCGGGGAGCTTTCCAGACGGGGCTGGTTCCTAAGCAACCTGCCCGCTGGAGTCTGGAGAGTGGAGAGTGGAGGATGGGGCTCTGATGGCCTGACTTGTCCTGCCCGCCTCCCTGCTGCTGGCTCCCGCATGCGCCCTGGCTGGGCCAGTAAGCCTGGCCTGCCTGGAGGTTGCTGCGGGAGAGGCTTGTGCGCTTGCTGTTGCTGCAAGCCTTTGTGCCAAGGCCTTTTCCATGGCTTGGCCACAAGGAAGTTGGGGGTTTCCTGCAGGCCAGAAAACTGCAGGGCCTGCTGCCAGAGGTGATGGAGCGCCTGCACGATGCCGACCGGGAGGTCAACGTGAAGGCCCTGTGCATCCTGGGCAACGTGCTGTGCCACATGGAGAGGGAGCGGGCCGGCCCCGTGGCTCTGCAGCTGGCGGAGAAGCTCCTGCCGCTCTTGGATGATGTACGTATGCACGTCTGGTGCGGGAGCCGGCACCCTGCACGTGGCCACTCTGCAATGCCAACGTGGCCTCCGTCCAGCCCTGCGAGCGCAGCCCTCTGGCAGGACCTCCTCCACCCGGGCCCCTCGGTGCTCCCCGGGGGCTGTCTGCTGGCCTCCACCGCCCCACAGCTTCTCCCTTGCCAGTTGAGCCCCTGGGGAGGTCAGGGTCCCCACCCTGGGACCTGGCTGCTGTGTGCTCAGCCCAGCCCCTGCACACAGCAGGCACAGGCCAACGCTTGCTCTGAGAGCCCAGCCGGTGCCTGCTCAGCCGGTGCCTGCTGCTTGCCGCTTGCCGCTTGCTGCTTGCCGCTTGCCGAGCCGTGCCGGCAAAGCCTGCCGCAGGGCCTCAGTGGCCAGGAGCGGATGCGCAGGGCAGCCTTGCCTCCTCCTCCCTGCATGGCCTGCGGTAGCTGCTCTCCTGCCTAGCTGGCTGCTGCCTGGTGTGAGCGCGACCAGGCTTAGAGAAGCTCCGCACTGCGGGGCCGCGGCACGGGCTGGCAATGCGCTGTGCTGCCTTGCCTGGTGCTGGGGCCCGTGTGACCTGGCTGCAGCCCCCCCCAGCTCCTGGGGGAATGAGGTCCTGCCCTTCCCCCTGCCTGCCTCCCACCAGGAGTCCAGCCGGGTGCGCAAGCATGCCCTGCGCCTCTTCAAAGCCCTCATGGAGACTGTGGTGGGCAAATACAAGCGGTGCCTGAAGAAGCATGTGCGGAGGAGCCTTCTCCTGCTCTTCTTCCACCTGAGTGACCAGGCCCCCAGTGTGGCTCAGGTGTGCATTTCTGCCCTGCCCAGGGATGCAGGGAGGGTGACAGTGGCAGCCTGTGGGTGAGCTGCTGTCTCTGCTGCCCCGCGTGCTGGTGCCCATGGCCACCTCTGCCTGCTGAGGCAGAGGGAGCGCAGGCTGTCAGGGGCCAGGGACAGCTCTGCGGGCACAGGCAGGGGAGGCAGGGCACTGGTTCCCCTGGCCCGCCGCAGGCCACGTCTCCCCTCAGCACTGCTCCTCTGCAGGCCTCGCAGGAAGCCCTCCTGGGAGCAGCACAGTTCCTCAGGTGGAACCAGCTCTGGTACCTGACGCAGACGCTGCAGACATGGAGGATTGGCGAGTGCCTGGTAAGGACAAGCGCAGAGCCCCTGGGAGCCAGCTGGAGGAGGCCAGAGGCCCATGCATGGGGTGCCTGTGCCCTTCCCGCACTGCTGCAGCCCCGCCTCCCAAGCCCGCAGGCTGGAGCTGCACGCACGCTCCCTTTCCGCCGACCCCCAGGCCCAGAGGGGCGCGGGAGCGGTGCCCTTTGCCCGCATGGAGCCCCAGGATGCTGCGGGGGCTCCAGGCCTGGCTGGGCCTTGGCAGCAGGGTGCGGAGGTTCTCAGCGCCGCCAGGCCACCCTTTGCCCTCTGCTGCCCGTGAAGCTTAGCATCCCACGGCTCCTGTCAGGGGGCGCTGAGTGTCCTGGGAGGGGAGGAAGGGGGAGGCTGGCCCTGGCAGGAGGCAGCGGCTGGGCTGCCCGGCGAGGGTCTGCCTCAACCGTGTGGCCTTGTGCTCTCTCCAGCTGGGGCAGGACAGGAGCAGGGCAGAAAAGTACCTCTGCCAGAGCCTGCCGTACCTGGAGAGCCCGCAGGCGGCCTTGCGGGAGTTGGCCGTGAGGTTCATCGGTGAGCCACAACGCGCGGGACCCCTCTCTGTCCCAGAGCTCCTTGGTCGCGCTGGGGGTGATGGCCGCCGAGGCAGGGCTGGCGATGTTGGGGGCTGGTGGGAGCCTCATTCAGCCCCCCAGGCCCTGCATGGGTGCTGCGCCTCAGGGACCACGGCGGGCCCAGCCCTGCCCAAGGGGAGGAGGGCGCGTGGCCAGAGTGGCAGGGCTGGATGGGAGCTGTGCTGCTGGGGCCACGAGGTGTGATGGGCCGTGTGTGCCTAGGGCTCGCCGCGCAGCACATGAGGAACAGGAGCGCAGAGAAAGTCGCCGCCATCCGCACTTGTGAGTGAGGGCAGCGCTGGGTCATGCGGGGCTGGAGCGGGGTGAGGAAAGAGCTGGGAGCTGTGCTCGCCTTGCCTGGCCTGCCTCAGGCGAGGAGCGCTCTGTCTCCCCGCGTGGAAGGCAGACATTGTGGGGTACTGTGGGGGAGTTTGGGCCTTTGTGAGCAGTGATTTCCAGCGGATGCCCCTGCTCCCGCTTGGCCCAAACAAGAGCAGGGGTGGGGGCAGCCCTGTGGGCAGGGCAGGGCAGGCTGGGGCTCTCTGCAGCTCCTTGGCCTTGATGTCTGCTCTGTTTCTGTCTGTCTCAGTCCTCCAAGAGGTGCTAGAGGACGGCAGGCCCTCGATCCGCTGCCTGGCTGCTCAGACCGTCCTGATCCTGGATGCCGTGCAAACACAGGAGCCGTCAGGAGGCCGATGCCAGCCGCTATGCTGCAGGCTGCGGAGACTGTGGGAGAGGTGGAGGCCTCCCCCGGGAGACGACTCTGTTTTAGCACAGCTCCAAGAGCGCTCCCAAATGCTCCGTGCTCTGCACGCCGAAGACACCTGAGTGTGCCAGGCAGCCGGGGGCATTCCTGGCACCTGCCCCTGCCTGCAGCATGACTGCTCGCCCTCTGGCACCTCCCCTCGCTGGCCTCGTGCTACAAGTTCACCTCGTAGTTGTGCTCCCAGCAAAGAGCAGCCCTTTTCCCCCATGAGTGCAGGTGTCTTTTCTTTTGGCGCGACAAAGGCAAGCGAGAGAAATGGGCCATGCAAAGGCCCAGGATGTGCCCCAGCAGCTCTGTGCCACCCGGCCCTGCATCGTCGGTGCCGGCAGAGCTGCCTGTCCAATACCCCTGCACCAGCCGGCGTGCACAGGCCACCTTCTGCTGCCCCGTGGGGTAAGGGTGCAGGCCGTGCTGTGCGATGAGGTGAAGGACAGGCTCCTCTGGGAAAGACTTCCAGGCATCGTAGATGTGCTTTGGGTTTTTCTGCCTCTCAGCAGGCCTCAGGGCTCCCCGGGGCTGCGTGGTGCCAAGTGGGGAGACTGCAGCGTGTGCCCTATGTTTGGGGTGGTGACTGCCTTGTGCCAGCATGTTCCCAGGGCAGTACTGGTGCTCAGGCCCTGGGACTGCCCGGGGGACAAGTAGAGAGAGAGGGAGCTGCTGGGGCACGTGGGCAGCGTGAGGAGCTGCAGCTGCTTGGGGCCAGGCAACTCCTGCCAGTGCCAGGGCTGCAGGTGTCGGTGGGGGAAGAGGTGAGGCCTTGGTCTCTGGGCATGGCAAGAAGGTGGCCAGTGCCTGGAGCGATGACGCTGGGCGGGATGAGGCTGCAGAAGGGGGCTGTGCCCTGAAACATGGGCAGGAGGCTCGTGAAGGCACTCTTGCCTGGTCCACGGGGGGGGGGTGGGGGTGGGCGGGGGGCACGCCTCGTGTGCCTGAGCGCTCACCTGAGCCCAGCGTTGCCTCAGGAGTTGCTCCTCTGCCGCCAGCAGAGCATGGATGCTTGGGGAGCGCAAGCGCTGTAATCTCTCCCCTCAGCTGAGGCTAGAGGTGTAACAAGAAATTGCCACGGATCACTGGCAGCTGAGGGCAGCTGAGAGGCTGCCCCCTCTCAGCGGGACCACACTAGGGTTGCCGCAGGGTGCCAGTGGCCTGCCTCTCAGCAGAAGAGCAGCCAGAAGTTGCCCCCAGCCAGGCTTTGCGGGGGTGCAGAGCAGGGCCCAGGGCAGCAGAAGGCAACACAGGCAAGGGGGAGAAGGAAAAGAGTGGAAGAAGGGCAAGCTGGGCATTGGCCATGTTTTCAGGGAGCCCAGGCTGGCCCTTTCCAGCCAGCCGTTGCAGGAGGAGGCAAGGCTGGTCAGGTGTTCTGCCAGCAACGGCCCGAAGCCGCGTTGTGCGTCCGCTTTGCTGGTCTGAGTTCCGGCGGGGGCCGGGGGCTGGGGGCTGGGGGCCGGGGCGGGGTTGGGTAGGAGGGGTGGCTTATCCGGGCGTGTTGGCAGCGGCCTTAGCAGGGGGGGCACGTTGTGCCACAGTAGCGCCTAGAGATGCTGGAGAGGTCACAGCACGCGGAGGTGATGGGGACTCCGTGGCAGCTGAGGATGCTGCCAAGAGCAGCGGAGGTGGAGGATGCCACGACGGTGTTTTGCGGGCAGGAGCTGAGGATGGGCCGGGCAGGCTCAGCACCACGGCAGAGGGCTGGATGACAACGGTGGAGTTCTGGCACTGCGTGAGCCAGGGCTCGTGGCAGCTGTTGGCCAGCGGAGTGGGGCCACAGGGCCGGCGTGGCAGGCACCGGTCGTAGCAGGACATGCCTGGCGGCTGGAGGGGCACCTGGGAGGGAGGGCAGGGAGGAAGCAGAGCACGGGGTTGTGTGAGGAGCAGCCCGGCACCCTGCCACGAGGGAGCCGAGGCGCCTGGCGGGCCGGGAGCTGGAGGCTGTGCAGGGCACAGGCACACGGCCGCCTTTGCCTCGTGCTGCCAAGGGCCTGCAAAGAGCAAGCAGGCCCAAGAAGGCTCCTGCCTAGCCTATAACCCACCAGCCACCTCAGCCAAGCCCCAGCTGCTCTCTGAGCAAGACCTTCCCTTGGAGGCAAAAGGGCTTCAGACTCGCCTGCTTGCCAAGGAGGAGGCCGCGGGAGAGGTGGGTGAGAGAGGGAGGACTCGGGCTGCCTTTTCTCCTGGTCCTGCACTGCCTCAGGCGCAGAGGCCCGCTTTGCAGAGGTGACCGTCCCCTGACAAGCTCATCTCCAATGCAGAACATCCCCGCTAATGAGACGGCCTGTGTTTTTGTTTCCTGCATTGCTGCCTCGTCATTTCCCCGTTCATGCCATGCCCGTTCCCCCACGGAGGCTTGTTCTGAATGCTCGCATGACTGGCCCAGGACTTCCGGGGCAGGAACACGTCGGTGTGGTTGGCAGGCTCGGCTCGAGTGCCAGAGGGGTCCAGCGCAGGCAGGTGACGCGTGCCTGCGTCACTCCGGTGGTGTTGCTTGTGGCCCCGCTTGCCGGAAGGGGCCCAGCTCCTGCCCGCCTTGGCTGCACGCCCCCTTGGGCACCCTGCCATGCGCGACGATGCGCAAGGACCTGCCACATCCCTCCCAGCTCATTTCCACCAGTGGCCCAGAAGCCGCGCAGCTGCTCTGCTGCTGCTGCTCTGCTGGCCCCTAGCTGTGGGTGTGGGATGGAGGGCCTGTGCGGGTCGCCACGAGGGAGCCACACAGGAGCTCATTTGCTCCACATTTGGGTTCTGCTACCAAGGCCAGGTCACTCAGGTTTGCCCCTTTGCGGGCGCTGTGCGTGTTGCTGGCAACCTTTGTGGCCTGCTGCTCAGCGCACTGCAGTGCACAGGCTACACTTGTCTGGAGTGGCGGAGATGCCTGCCGCTTTTGGGTGCCCGCGAACTGGGCTAGGACTGAAGTGCCTGGCAAGGTTGCCTGCCCGGCTGCGCTCGCAGCTCTGGGAGGAAACGCGCAGCTCAGGTGTGCAGGGGAAAAGAGAAGCTGAACACGCTGGGCTGAAAAGATCGCCAGAAGCCTGGAGCGGGAGCTTGGAGAAAGGGAGGAGAGAGAGCGGGGCTCTTTCTGGCTGACTTTTGGGAGCGCGTGCTGGCTGTTTGCAAGAGCTGTGGCCTGGGCTCCTTGGCTTCTGTGGCTGCAGGAGGAGCTGCACTCCAAGCACCTGCTGGGAAATGGGGAGCCTGGCGAACAGAGCCGCTTCTGTAGCGCTCAGAGCTCAGGCAGGGTTGCAGGTGCTCCTGCTGTAGCTGCTGGGCTACCTCACCTTGGTGAGGTGAGGAGGGCCACCTCTGTGGCTGTTGGTGAGACTACACCCGTATGACCGAGCAAAGAAAGACAACAGCAACGCTTGTGGTGGCTGCAGAGATCCTGCAGGCTGGGCAGAGGACCACAGATACTTCCTGCTTTCCAGCAGTGGAAAGCCCTCGGCACAAGGCCGTGACCCTGGCCCTGAGAGGTCGCTGCCTCTTTGCTCTGAGGGACACCCAGCCCGCTTGCTGCTGGTAACTTGCCATCCCTCCTGCCCTCACTTGCCATCCCTCAGAGCCCAGAGGAGACACGGAGGAGGACGGGGACGCTCAAGGAAGGGAGGATCGTCTGCCTCCAGGATGATTTGGCCCTTTTCTCTCCACACGTCCTATGTCACTCAGCCTGCATCTTCCCCTCGCTGTTCTAGGCTTACCTCCTCTCTAATAAAGGCCCCGAGCGAGAACGTGGGAGAGCAGCATGTCGCAGCTCACAACCGTGCTAACCACCCTCCCTCTTTGGGAGCCCATGTGTGGAGGGCCAGCTTTGCTCTGGCCTCCCAGGGGTTTTCTTGCTGTGCTTTTCTTCTCTGCCTTGGAGAACATGTGGTTGCTGTGAAGCCCATTGATTCCTGTTGGGAGGTGGGGATAATGAGGTGTTCCCCTCAGTGGGCGATCCCCGCGGGCCCCTCCCAGGGGCCAGCTGCCCTTCCTGGCACCAGCCCCCGGGCAGGGCCCATTGTGACACGCTGCTGCCATTGCCAGGTGCGGGCACAGCCTCAGCCCCTCATTGTCCCGGGGGACGGGAACAGGCCTAGGGCCTGAGCAGCAGGATCTCGCTGAGGAGCACCCCGAGCTCAGGCCAAGTCTTTCCCTGCCGCCTCCAGGCAGCCGTGAGGAGCTCTGCTCTTTCCTGCCGCCTCCTCGGCTCCTGAGCCAGGTGAGAGGGACGGGGCTGTGCGGCTCTGCTGGGGCCGTGGCACAAGGCGAGCCCTCGGCTGCCGCGGGCCCTTGGTCGGAGCCAAAGTTGTCGCTTGGGGACATCGCAGCCACACGCTCCGACTTCTCCAGTGCCATCTGCTGCCAAGTCCAGTTGGATGTTGGCCGTCTTTCCAGGCTGCAGCCAGCCCCCTTTTCCCGGGCACTTACTGCTTCTGGAAACACCGTGGCCCATGGCCCATGGCTTTCCCCCCATGACCCGCTGCTGGCTCCCGCAGCCCTGCGGCCTCCCCATGCCGGCAGCGTTGCGATGGGGCCAGGCCAAACCGCAGGCTCCCGCATGCCCACCTCACAGTATCTTTCCTCCTCCCCACAGGATGGCGAGGAGACCGCCCAGCACCCCCAGGGTGGCCTGGGAGCAGCCCCAAGCCCCTGGCTGGGGCAGCTCTCAGCACCAGCTGGACCTCCTCAGAGAGCCCCAGGCACAGGGGCTGGGTGAGTGGAGCCCACTGGGCTGGCAGAGCTGGCGGCTCTGAGCGCACCGGGCTCCGCACCGGGTGCCCGTCTCCCCGGCACGCTGGAGCTGGCTTTCCCAGGCACCTGGAGCCATGGGGCGCCCGGCGCTGGCCTCCGGAGCCAGCCCCGGCACAGCATGCCCAGGGAGCGAGTGGAGCAGAGGGGCCTCCAGCTCCTGCTCCCAGGGACAGGCTGGCAGAGGCAGCTCAGGCAGCAAGGGCCAGCCGTGCTGGGGCCTGGGGCCTGGGGCCTGGGGCCTGGGGCCTGGGGCCTGTCCTGCCTGGCTGCCAGCCACTTGCTCATCTCAGCACAGCCGCCCGCGGCTTTGCCCTCCCTCGCTGGGCTCCAGCATCGCACCCCGTGTGCTGGCCACCTCCTGGCCCTGACAAGAACGGGGCAAATGGGGCAGCAAGGCCCCGTGCCAGCCCCCGACCCGGGCCTTGCTGGGAACGTGGGAGCAGGCCCGGGGCGGGGCAGCGGCCACAGCTCTTCCCCCGCTCTCTAATGCCTGCTCCCAGCTCCAGCAGCTCTCCCTACTCTCTGTGTTTATCAGAGCCAGGTTTCTCTGCCGCCAGCGACCTGACTTGGCAGCAAGAGGAGCAGGAAGCCCGGCAGCACATCCAGGCCTTTCTCAGGGCCACCGAGAAGGTACCTGCAGATATTGCCAGCTGGGCCCCGCCGGGCATCTCCTGGCCGGGTCCCTCCGTGGCTGCTGCCTGCTCTGCAGCTGCTGCAGGGCTGCTGGCTGTGCACAGCTGCTCCCCACCAACGCCCACCACCTCACGGCCCCCCTCCACTGCTCTGGCCCTGCAGGCCATGCCTCACCCCTCTCACGCTCCCCGCTTGGCTCTCTCGTCCCTTGCCTTCAGGAAGAGGCCCAGAAGCTGCAGTTTCTGGCCTCCATCTGTAGCCTCTGCAAAGGTGCGGGCACCGAGGCCCTGGGGGGAGACGGGTCCGACCTGTGCAGCAAAGCTGCCCTGGCAGAGGAGATCAAGGTGAGGCCGTCTGTAGGAGGGGGCAAGAGCAGCACGGCCCTGAGAGCCCAGTGAGAACAGGGCTGGGGCCCCTGGGCACGCAGAGGGCTGGGGCAGGCCCTTGTGGACACAGAGCTCTCCTGCGGAGGGATTTGGGGGCCGCTGGGATGCCCTGTGAGCTGGGAGCTCTGCAGCGAGGGGCTGCGCTGGGTGCCAGTGGTGGGATGGGGGCCCAGGGGCTCTGGCCACCCAGCAGACCCCCGGCTGGGTGCTGGCAGTGGCCACGGGCCATGCTGGTTGTGCTGCCCAGGTGCTGTTGGAAGAGGAGCCCCGCGACGCGCAGGGCATAGCAGTGCGGCAGCAAGCCCTGCTCGCCATCACCGCCATGAGGTACCTGCCCCATGCCTTGGCTTAGCCCCAGCTTCCCCCTAGCTCAGTGCCAACCGCGCTGGGCCTGGCTCGAAGGCATGCCCCACGCTGGGCGGAGTGCGATGGTGCTATGTGCTGGGCCTCTGCTCTGCCCTGCTCTGGGCCCAACCCCGGGGCAGACAGGAAGGCAGAGGGAGTGGTCCCTGGGGCTCCGCAGGGTGTTGCAGCCTTTCCCCCCACCGCAAGCGGGAGGCAGCAGGAGGCGAGGGCACGCTTCTCCCCTGGCCAGCACTGGTCTCTCTCCCTGGGCCAGTGTCCCTGCAGGAGGAGGAGCCTGCCCACAGGGCTCTCCCCACCGCTCCCAGGGCCACTCTGAACTCGCCCTCCGCAACAGACGCCTCCCCATTGCTGGGGCAGCAGGGCTGTGCTGCCAGCCCTGTGTCCAATGGGTGCTCCTCTCTCCCGGCAGCAAAGTGAGGCCAGTGCTGGAGGACAGCCACAACAACAGCCTCCTCCACGCCTGCGTCTCCAGCATCTTCTCCTTCCCTCCAAGGGAGGACATGGAGAGCATGGAGGCTCTTCTCTATGCCCAGGTAAGTGCTGCCTGGCGGAGCTCTGGAGAGCCGCTGATGCTTGTGTGCTTGTCGCAGCTTGCCCTGTGCTGAGAGGTGGCCGTGCCAGGCAAGGCAGGGCAAGATCCTTGTCTTTTGTTTTCCCTCCCTCAGCCCTTCTTGGCCTGCCCCAGTGCTGGGCCTGGGGCAGTGGCCACGGGCTGCTCCACCTGCGGCCCCTCTCCTGCCTCGAGGCCTCTGCCTGGGTGCTGCAGGGCAGCGCGGTGTCCCTGGCAGCCCCGGCAGGAGGCGATCAAGGCAGTGTCCTGTGGGTCGGAGGCACTGCTGGAGCACTGCCACAGCCTCTGTCCTCATTGCAGGTTCTGGACGCTCTGCACAGCATGCTGCAGGAGCTGGTATTCAGTGCCCACGCAGGGAGCCTGCTGGAGCTGCAGCGCATCTTGCAGGTGCGGCACCGGCAAAGAGCGGGGCTCTCGCGGGGCTGCCCCTCGCCCCGAGGGCAAGGGACGCCTCGAATGCACACCAGCCACGGAGAGCACCAGGCACAGAGGGCACGCTGCAGGCAGGCAGCCTCTCTCGGAGAGCAGAGGGGGTCTCCCCCGTGCTCTTTGCGGAGCCCAGGGTCTGCTGGCTGCTCTCAGAGTCCATGTCTCCAGCCTCGTGCAATGCACAGGCAGAGCCTTGCCCACGGCCCCTGCCTGCCAGCCACCCCCCAAACCTCCCTTGGCACCAAAGCAGAGGCAGGACTTGGACTCTCCTTGCCAGGCCCCCAGCACCTGGCAGGCGGCACTGCTGCTCCAGCACCTCCCTGGCCTGCTGCGTCCTCCCCAGATCTGAGCAGGGCAGAGCAGCGCAGGGCCCCGCCTGGCCTGCAAGGGGAGCCCAGGCCTGGAGCTTTGTAATTTGGGCTTCCCAACGGCCCAGATCCGGAGCCCTCACTGCAGGCCCCAGCGGCTGGCTGCCCCAGAGCCCTGTGCTCCTGCCCAGGGGCCATGGGGTGGTTTTTGGAGGAGGGCAGGCCAAGGAGCAGCAGCTGCCATGGGCATGGGATGCAGCTGTGTCCCTGGGCAGGCACAGCCAGCCGGGGACCCTTGGGGCAGGAGCCCTGTTTGGGGCTTTGCGCCACTTGACAGGCTGCCTTGACGGCCACTGCAAAGCCTGCCAGGCGCTGGGCAGAGCTGCCACTGTGGGAGCAGCTGTCACGTTGGCGGGCTGACCAGCAGCTTTTCTCCTGCCAGGTCCTGCTGCCTTTCACAGCGTCTCAGCGGGCAGCTGAGCGGGAGAGGGCCGTGGGCCAGGTTGCGCAGCTAAGCAAACTCCTGGCCAGCTCGTCGCTCTGGGAGGTGAGGGGCCCCTGGAGCTGGTTAGTGGCAGAGGTGGGCTGCGGCGGCCAGGAGAGAAGGCAGAGGAGCTGAGAAGGGGGCTAGGTGCTGGGTGCTGGAGCAGAGGAGCCCAGGCTGTGGGCTGCGGAGCGAGGCAAGGCAGCAGAAGCAGCAGAGGAGAGGAGGGGAGGACCATGGGGGCTGCCCGGGAGGCTGCCCTTCCTGGCGACAGTTGTCTTTTACTCCTCCGCCTACGTTAAGTCCCATTGCCTTCCAAGGGCTGTGCAGGGAGGCTGCCTGCTCCTGGCCTTGCCACGGCTGCTGGCTGCTGGGTCGGGGCTGCTCGGCAGCAGGGGCCGTTGCCCCTCGCCTGGGCAGAAGAGCTGGCAGGGTGGGCAGGCTGGGACCCGCAGCGCTGCAGCTGATTGGCAGCAGTTGGAGCAGGGCTGGGCAGACGCCTCCTGCGCTCTGGCTCCCTCGGGCCCCAGCACCGGGCCCATGCCTGGGTTCAGGGCTTTGGCACCAGTGGCTCCCGTCAGCCCTGCTACCAGTCCTTCCTCCCTCCCCAGGGCTGCGGCCCCAGCGGAGGAGCGTGCGCCAGCCCTGCTGCCTTGGGGACAGAGCATTTCCAGATGCTGGGGCAGCTGGTGGCACGTCTCAGACTGTGCTGCAACGATGAGGACGAGGACACCAGGCGTGGGGCTGCCGACGCTCTTTGCCACCTCGGCAGCTTCCTCCTGCAGCGAGAGAGTAAGAGAAGCCAGAGCGGGCTGGGCCCTGCCACACACCCACACGCCAGCAAGGGCAGGCGAGACCCGACCCCCCCCCCCCCCCTCCCGTCACCTCGGCTGCTCTCCTCAGCCAGAGGAAGGAGCAGAAACCCCTGAGACATGGGCACAGGCAAGCCGCCGTGCTGCCTCAGCCCGGGCCACAGGCAAAGGGCTGCCTTTTCCTCTGGCAGCCAGGTTTCTGCCTGATGCCTTCAGGCTGCCATCGCATTCTCTCCATCTTCCCCACTGACTGCGCTGCTGTGTTTTCCCTCCTGCCCAGGTGGGAAGCCTTCAGAGGACAGTGCAGAGCATCCTCGGCTCCAGGGGGACTGGGAAGCCGAGACCTTCTGGCTCTCCTGGTCCAAGAGCGCCAGCGACGCCACCACGGTAAGGAGCTCCTCCCTTGCTGGGACACATGGCCCCGGGCAGGCAGAGGGCTTGGTCAGAGCCCAGCAGCCAGTGATCAGTGTGGCTGCAAGAGCCTCACAGGCCCCACGCAGGGGGCTCCCACTGTGCCTGGGCAGGCAAGAGGCTCCTCTCAGGGCACAGCAGGGCCAGCACAGGGGCACCGGGACTCCCACTATCTGCCTCACCGCAAAGGCCCTCTGGCCACATCGTCCCCGAGGCCATCGGCCAGCCTGGCAGGGCCCCTGCTCCCCGCTCTCTTGCTGCCACTCTCCCAGCTCTGCCCCACGTCTCGCTCTGCAGAGCTCTTCTCCCGCCTCAAACAAGCAGCCCCGGGGCGGCGCTCAGGGCACTGTGTCTTCCCTCCCCTCCTTCCTCCCCCAGATCTTTGGGAAATACCTCTCCCCCTCCGAGATGACGGAGGTCATCCTCACGGCCATCGAGGGCATGAGAGACTCCAGCGCCTACGACACCACGGCGGCTGCCCGCATGCTGGCTCTGGCCATGAGACACTCTGCCTCCCGGCTGCAGCACGTAAGCATGCTGCGGCTGGCGTGCCCTGGCCTCCGGGCTCTGGGCCCTGGGCAGCGGGTGGGGGTTGTTCCTCCGCAAATCCAGGGCTGCCTGGCTGTGACTCCATTGGAGTGCAGCCAAGCAGGATGGGAAGGGAAACAGACAGCCAAGGCAGCGGAAGAAACTGCGGCCATCCTGCAGCAGCCCCGCTCTCAGCCATACCCCCCTCCAGGTGTCCCGCGTCGTGAGCTGCATCTATGAGAACCTGCTGCACATCAGCGATCAGTGGGCCCGGCACGTCCTGCTTGGCACCCTTCTCCAGCTGACCTGCCTCTACCCTGACAAGGCAGTGAGGAGCCTGCTGGCAGCCTCTGTGCCTTGCGACAGGTACGGGGCCGCCAGCCTTGAGGGCTAATAGCACCTGGGCAGAAGGGCCCCGAGAGCCTGCGGCTGCTGAAGCCAGGCAGAGTTGCAGGGCACCCTGAGGGGCAGACCAGCTGCTGCGCTCCCACCGTGCACACAGGGCGGTGGGCTCAACCATCTCCTGCCTGCCCGCCCAGGGCTCTTTGGGCTCCTGGAGAGGGGGAGCGGGCAGGGCAGGGCTGACGGACAGCCCAGGCCCCAGTGCTACGGCTCGGGGGGCCCCACTGACCGAGCGCTCGGGGCCCGCAGTGTTGCCGCGGACATGTGGCGAGAGATGGTCTCCCAGCCCGCGACGGCAGAGAAGGTCCTGCTGGAGCTGCTCTTTGTGCTGCAGGGAAGGGGCCAGGGCAGGCGGGTCTGCTTTGTCAACGACGAACCTCACGTCGTGCCCCTGGCTGTGAGTTCCTGCATAAGACGTCGCTCCCCCCCCAGGGCTGCGCTCCCCTCTCTGGGGCAAGAGGCCGGGTGCCCGCCACCCTCCCTGGCCACCCTCCCAGTCCACCCCCAACCCATGCCCTCCCCTGGGCCCCCCCCACACAGTGCCCCTGCCACACGGCCAGTGGGGCCCTGTCCAGCATCTTGCATCTGCTGCGTGAGCCACACATGGCTGCCCAGCACTGCTTGGGCCCCTCAGTGCACACGCACGCAGCCTGCCCCTGCCCGCAGGCTGCCTCTCCTCCCTCTTCCTGCATCCGCCTGCTTCACTGAGCAGGCTGGAAAGCCAGAGCAGCAGCAGGGCCTGCGGCTGGGGCAGGGCCTGCGGCTGGGGCAGAGCGGGGCAGAGGCAGTTGTGGCCTGAGCAACGTACAAGGCTTGGGTTAGGCAGCCCAGGACAGCCTGCCGCATCCCTGAGCTGTGCTGGCACCACCCTCGCTCTCAGCCACAAAGGCTCCTAGTGCCCTGGGCAGGGCCCAGAGACCCGCTGCCACTTGCCCCACGGGCACGCCCCAGCCTGCGCGTGCCCCGCCCCCCCGCCGTCCCGCCCATCTGCCTTTGCCTTGGCTGCCCACAGTGCCGGAGCCGCGCTCTGCCTCCCCGCAAGGGCTCCTCGAGCGGTGCCCCTGGCAGATGTCTGCAGTGACAGCCGTCTCGTGGGTGTTTCTGCAGGCAACCAGGGCCCTGCGCGAGATCCTCCTGCAGCCCACCTTGCAGCAGGGGAAGGCCTTGTTCCCCATGCTCTGCGTGGCTCTGCTCTTCCAAATCTCGTTCGCCACGGAGGCTGCGCTGCAGGACGTCGAGGCCTTCTTCGAGCCAGGTGTCGAGGAGGACAAATGCAGCCCCATAAGCAGCCGCGCCAGGTGCGGCTTCTGAGTCCCCCATCTCTCCCCCTGCTCCGGAGCCAGGAGCAGGGCTTTGTGCATGACCGGTGCCTTGCTCTGCCTGCAGGTCCGCTCTGCAGGCCCTGCAAGCCCTGCTGCACTGGGCAGGCTATGGGGATCAGGTTGGCGTCCTGCAGAGGAAGGGCGGATGGGACATGCTTGTCTGCGCAGAGAGCCACCACCAAGGCATCACTTTGCTGGCCAGGTAAGAGCCCTGTCTGCCTGTCCGCATGCAGGGCGACCGCAGGCCCCTGCAAGCCTGCTCACGAGCTGTGTGGCCAAAGAGCGGGAAGGGCGCAGCATGGCCAGAGGCACCTGGGAAGAGCCCCGGCCGTGGGAGTCCAAAGTGGGAGGGATGTGTGGGAAGGACATGGCTGCAGAGGAGGAAGGGCATTTTGCCGGCCAACTGCCAAGATGCACGCAACAGAGTCAGACACAGGCTTCCTCCTGGAGCGGAGCGGTGCGGTGAGGAAAGCCCGCCCGTCCATGCGCAAATGCCGCTGGCTGCTGGGGCAGAGTACAGCCGCGCACTTGCTCTGCGTGTGCTGGTCCCTGCCAGAATGGCTAGACATGGCGTGGCAGGCCCGGCCGAGGTTTGCCTGCCTGGCCTCAGGGCCCACAGGCTCTTCTCCCCCCTGCCAGGCAGCTGAGGACCACCGCCACAAAGGAGTGCCACTGGATCTTCCACCACCTGCTCCGGGTTCTCAGCACGAGGGATGCACAGCGGGAAATCCCCTCCATGGCCTTCTTGACTGAGGTGGGCCTGAGGGCGCGCAGGGCTTCCCTGACGTGCCGGGAACCACTCCGCTCTGGCAGCGGCAGGAAGGAACAGGACAGGAGGCGGGGAAGCTGGGGAGGTGCCGGCCCTCCTCTGCATACGGCCCGGCTTGGCCCCTTCCCACAGAGCGGCCCTTTCTGCTGGGCTGACACTCCCAAGCTCCTGCATTTCATGAACCCTCCATGCCAGAGCTCTGCATTCAGCTTCTCCAAGGCAGGAGGCCGAGGGGCTGCAGCTGGGCCAGAGGCGGGAGGAGTAGCGAGGGAAGCTGTGCCGTGTGCCGTGGTGCCCTGTGGGCCCTGCACAGTGCCTGCTGGCTGCTGGCTGCACGCTGCCTGCCTCTGGGGCCTTGGCCAGGGCTGGCTGAGCAGAGCGCTCAGCGGCTGTCCGCTGCGGCCAGTCCTGCCAGCGCTGCCAGGCTCTCACTCTGCTGTGCGCGTTTCAGCTGCTGAACTGCTCTGAGTTTTCCACCGCCGTGGACGAGCGTGTGCTGCACCTCTTCGAAAGGCACCTGAGGACTGGGCGCCTGGTCATGCGCGGGCTGGTGCTGCGAGGCCTCCTTGTGCTCTCAGAGAGCCCTGACATGGTGAGCAGGGGCAGCAGGGCAAAGCCGTGTCGACAGCCTGCGGCTAGGCAGGGGGCGGTGGGTAACGCCAAAGGCTTGGTCTTTGCTGGCACTCTGGAGCTGTGGGAGCTGCTCGCAACTGCCCCTGCGCGGTTCATGCTCCCCGAGTCCCTGTGGTCCAGTCGTAGGCTCTGGGGCAGCATGGAGATCTCTGCCTGGCCCAGCACCCCGCTGTGCCCAAGCGGTGGGTGCCCACAGAGCCCGCCCTGGCCCCGGCTCACTGAGCTCCGGGCACAAATGAACCTGCTCTGCTGGGGACCAGTCCCTGCCCGGGGAGCTTTCCAGACGGGGCTGGTTCCTAAGCAACCTGCCCGCTGGAGTCTGGAGAGTGGAGAGTGGAGGATGGGGCTCTGATGGCCTGACTTGTCCTGCCCGCCTCCCTGCTGCTGGCTCCCGCATGCGCCCTGGCTGGGCCAGTAAGCCTGGCCTGCCTGGAGGTTGCTGCGGGAGAGGCTTGTGCGCTTGCTGTTGCTGCAAGCCTTTGTGCCAAGGCCTTTTCCATGGCTTGGCCACAAGGAAGTTGGGGGTTTCCTGCAGGCCAGAAAACTGCAGGGCCTGCTGCCAGAGGTGATGGAGCGCCTGCACGATGCCGACCGGGAGGTCAACGTGAAGGCCCTGTGCATCCTGGGCAACGTGCTGTGCCACATGGAGAGGGAGCGGGCCGGCCCCGTGGCTCTGCAGCTGGCGGAGAAGCTCCTGCCGCTCTTGGATGATGTACGTATGCACGTCTGGTGCGGGAGCCGGCACCCTGCACGTGGCCACTCTGCAATGCCAACGTGGCCTCCGTCCAGCCCTGCGAGCGCAGCCCTCTGGCAGGACCTCCTCCACCCGGGCCCCTCGGTGCTCCCCGGGGGCTGTCTGCTGGCCTCCACCGCCCCACAGCTTCTCCCTTGCCAGTTGAGCCCCTGGGGAGGTCAGGGTCCCCACCCTGGGACCTGGCTGCTGTGTGCTCAGCCCAGCCCCTGCACACAGCAGGCACAGGCCAACGCTTGCTCTGAGAGCCCAGCCGGTGCCTGCTCAGCCGGTGCCTGCTGCTTGCCGCTTGCCGCTTGCTGCTTGCCGCTTGCCGAGCCGTGCCGGCAAAGCCTGCCGCAGGGCCTCAGTGGCCAGGAGCGGATGCGCAGGGCAGCCTTGCCTCCTCCTCCCTGCATGGCCTGCGGTAGCTGCTCTCCTGCCTAGCTGGCTGCTGCCTGGTGTGAGCGCGACCAGGCTTAGAGAAGCTCCGCACTGCGGGGCCGCGGCACGGGCTGGCAATGCGCTGTGCTGCCTTGCCTGGTGCTGGGGCCCGTGTGACCTGGCTGCAGCCCCCCCCAGCTCCTGGGGGAATGAGGTCCTGCCCTTCCCCCTGCCTGCCTCCCACCAGGAGTCCAGCCGGGTGCGCAAGCATGCCCTGCGCCTCTTCAAAGCCCTCATGGAGACTGTGGTGGGCAAATACAAGCGGTGCCTGAAGAAGCATG
The DNA here is from genome assembly GCF_040807025.1 of Struthio camelus. Lineage (NCBI taxonomy): Eukaryota > Metazoa > Chordata > Aves > Struthioniformes > Struthionidae > Struthio > Struthio camelus. The sequence goes on from NW_027182563.1 coordinate 104,913, forward strand.
TGCGGAGGAGCCTTCTCCTGCTCTTCTTCCACCTGAGTGACCAGGCCCCCAGTGTGGCTCAGGTGTGCATTTCTGCCCTGCCCAGGGATGCAGGGAGGGTGACAGTGGCAGCCTGTGGGTGAGCTGCTGTCTCTGCTGCCCCGCGTGCTGGTGCCCATGGCCACCTCTGCCTGCTGAGGCAGAGGGAGCGCAGGCTGTCAGGGGCCAGGGACAGCTCTGCGGGCACAGGCAGGGGAGGCAGGGCACTGGTTCCCCTGGCCCGCCGCAGGCCACGTCTCCCCTCAGCACTGCTCCTCTGCAGGCCTCGCAGGAAGCCCTCCTGGGAGCAGCACAGTTCCTCAGGTGGAACCAGCTCTGGTACCTGACGCAGACGCTGCAGACATGGAGGATTGGCGAGTGCCTGGTAAGGACAAGCGCAGAGCCCCTGGGAGCCAGCTGGAGGAGGCCAGAGGCCCATGCATGGGGTGCCTGTGCCCTTCCCGCACTGCTGCAGCCCCGCCTCCCAAGCCCGCAGGCTGGAGCTGCACGCACGCTCCCTTTCCGCCGACCCCCAGGCCCAGAGGGGCGCGGGAGCGGTGCCCTTTGCCCGCATGGAGCCCCAGGATGCTGCGGGGGCTCCAGGCCTGGCTGGGCCTTGGCAGCAGGGTGCGGAGGTTCTCAGCGCCGCCAGGCCACCCTTTGCCCTCTGCTGCCCGTGAAGCTTAGCATCCCACGGCTCCTGTCAGGGGGCGCTGAGTGTCCTGGGAGGGGAGGAAGGGGGAGGCTGGCCCTGGCAGGAGGCAGCGGCTGGGCTGCCCGGCGAGGGTCTGCCTCAACCGTGTGGCCTTGTGCTCTCTCCAGCTGGGGCAGGACAGGAGCAGGGCAGAAAAGTACCTCTGCCAGAGCCTGCCGTACCTGGAGAGCCCGCAGGCGGCCTTGCGGGAGTTGGCCGTGAGGTTCATCGGTGAGCCACAACGCGCGGGACCCCTCTCTGTCCCAGAGCTCCTTGGTCGCGCTGGGGGTGATGGCCGCCGAGGCAGGGCTGGCGATGTTGGGGGCTGGTGGGAGCCTCATTCAGCCCCCCAGGCCCTGCATGGGTGCTGCGCCTCAGGGACCACGGCGGGCCCAGCCCTGCCCAAGGGGAGGAGGGCGCGTGGCCAGAGTGGCAGGGCTGGATGGGAGCTGTGCTGCTGGGGCCACGAGGTGTGATGGGCCGTGTGTGCCTAGGGCTCGCCGCGCAGCACATGAGGAACAGGAGCGCAGAGAAAGTCGCCGCCATCCGCACTTGTGAGTGAGGGCAGCGCTGGGTCATGCGGGGCTGGAGCGGGGTGAGGAAAGAGCTGGGAGCTGTGCTCGCCTTGCCTGGCCTGCCTCAGGCGAGGAGCGCTCTGTCTCCCCGCGTGGAAGGCAGACATTGTGGGGTACTGTGGGGGAGTTTGGGCCTTTGTGAGCAGTGATTTCCAGCGGATGCCCCTGCTCCCGCTTGGCCCAAACAAGAGCAGGGGTGGGGGCAGCCCTGTGGGCAGGGCAGGGCAGGCTGGGGCTCTCTGCAGCTCCTTGGCCTTGATGTCTGCTCTGTTTCTGTCTGTCTCAGTCCTCCAAGAGGTGCTAGAGGACGGCAGGCCCTCGATCCGCTGCCTGGCTGCTCAGACCGTCCTGATCCTGGATGCCGTGCAAACACAGGAGCCGTCAGGAGGCCGATGCCAGCCGCTATGCTGCAGGCTGCGGAGACTGTGGGAGAGGTGGAGGCCTCCCCCGGGAGACGACTCTGTTTTAGCACAGCTCCAAGAGCGCTCCCAAATGCTCCGTGCTCTGCACGCCGAAGACACCTGAGTGTGCCAGGCAGCCGGGGGCATTCCTGGCACCTGCCCCTGCCTGCAGCATGACTGCTCGCCCTCTGGCACCTCCCCTCGCTGGCCTCGTGCTACAAGTTCACCTCGTAGTTGTGCTCCCAGCAAAGAGCAGCCCTTTTCCCCCATGAGTGCAGGTGTCTTTTCTTTTGGCGCGACAAAGGCAAGCGAGAGAAATGGGCCATGCAAAGGCCCAGGATGTGCCCCAGCAGCTCTGTGCCACCCGGCCCTGCATCGTCGGTGCCGGCAGAGCTGCCTGTCCAATACCCCTGCACCAGCCGGCGTGCACAGGCCACCTTCTGCTGCCCCGTGGGGTAAGGGTGCAGGCCGTGCTGTGCGATGAGGTGAAGGACAGGCTCCTCTGGGAAAGACTTCCAGGCATCGTAGATGTGCTTTGGGTTTTTCTGCCTCTCAGCAGGCCTCAGGGCTCCCCGGGGCTGCGTGGTGCCAAGTGGGGAGACTGCAGCGTGTGCCCTATGTTTGGGGTGGTGACTGCCTTGTGCCAGCATGTTCCCAGGGCAGTACTGGTGCTCAGGCCCTGGGACTGCCCCGGGGGACAAGTAGAGAGAGAGGGAGCTGCTGGGGCACGTGGGCAGCGTGAGGAGCTGCAGCTGCTTGGGGCCAGGCAACTCCTGCCAGTGCCAGGGCTGCAGGTGTCGGTGGGGGAAGAGGTGAGGCCTTGGTCTCTGGGCATGGCAAGAAGGTGGCCAGTGCCTGGAGCGATGACGCTGGGCGGGATGAGGCTGCAGAAGGGGGCTGTGCCCTGAAACATGGGCAGGAGGCTCGTGAAGGCACTCTTGCCTGGTCCACGGGGGGGGGGTGGGGGTGGGCGGGGGGCACGCCTCGTGTGCCTGAGCGCTCACCTGAGCCCAGCGTTGCCTCAGGAGTTGCTCCTCTGCCGCCAGCAGAGCATGGATGCTTGGGGAGCGCAAGCGCTGTAATCTCTCCCCTCAGCTGAGGCTAGAGGTGTAACAAGAAATTGCCACGGATCACTGGCAGCTGAGGGCAGCTGAGAGGCTGCCCCCTCTCAGCGGGACCACACTAGGGTTGCCGCAGGGTGCCAGTGGCCTGCCTCTCAGCAGAAGAGCAGCCAGAAGTTGCCCCCAGCCAGGCTTTGCGGGGGTGCAGAGCAGGGCCCAGGGCAGCAGAAGGCAACACAGGCAAGGGGGAGAAGGAAAAGAGTGGAAGAAGGGCAAGCTGGGCATTGGCCATGTTTTCAGGGAGCCCAGGCTGGCCCTTTCCAGCCAGCCGTTGCAGGAGGAGGCAAGGCTGGTCAGGTGTTCTGCCAGCAACGGCCCGAAGCCGCGTTGTGCGTCCGCTTTGCTGGTCTGAGTTCCGGCGGGGGCCGGGGGCTGGGGGCTGGGGGCCGGGGCGGGGTTGGGTAGGAGGGGTGGCTTATCCGGGCGTGTTGGCAGCGGCCTTAGCAGGGGGGGCACGTTGTGCCACAGTAGCGCCTAGAGATGCTGGAGAGGTCACAGCACGCGGAGGTGATGGGGACTCCGTGGCAGCTGAGGATGCTGCCAAGAGCAGCGGAGGTGGAGGATGCCACGACGGTGTTTTGCGGGCAGGAGCTGAGGATGGGCCGGGCAGGCTCAGCACCACGGCAGAGGGCTGGATGACAACGGTGGAGTTCTGGCACTGCGTGAGCCAGGGCTCGTGGCAGCTGTTGGCCAGCGGAGTGGGGCCACAGGGCCGGCGTGGCAGGCACCGGTCGTAGCAGGACATGCCTGGCGGCTGGAGGGGCACCTGGGAGGGAGGGCAGGGAGGAAGCAGAGCACGGGGTTGTGTGAGGAGCAGCCCGGCACCCTGCCACGAGGGAGCCGAGGCGCCTGGCGGGCCGGGAGCTGGAGGCTGTGCAGGGCACAGGCACACGGCCGCCTTTGCCTCGTGCTGCCAAGGGCCTGCAAAGAGCAAGCAGGCCCAAGAAGGCTCCTGCCTAGCCTATAACCCACCAGCCACCTCAGCCAAGCCCCAGCTGCTCTCTGAGCAAGACCTTCCCTTGGAGGCAAAAGGGCTTCAGACTCGCCTGCTTGCCAAGGAGGAGGCCGCGGGAGAGGTGGGTGAGAGAGGGAGGACTCGGGCTGCCTTTTCTCCTGGTCCTGCACTGCCTCAGGCGCAGAGGCCCGCTTTGCAGAGGTGACCGTCCCCTGACAAGCTCATCTCCAATGCAGAACATCCCCGCTAATGAGACGGCCTGTGTTTTTGTTTCCTGCATTGCTGCCTCGTCATTTCCCCGTTCATGCCATGCCCGTTCCCCCACGGAGGCTTGTTCTGAATGCTCGCATGACTGGCCCAGGACTTCCGGGGCAGGAACACGTCGGTGTGGTTGGCAGGCTCGGCTCGAGTGCCAGAGGGGTCCAGCGCAGGCAGGTGACGCGTGCCTGCGTCACTCCGGTGGTGTTGCTTGTGGCCCCGCTTGCCGGAAGGGGCCCAGCTCCTGCCCGCCTTGGCTGCACGCCCCCTTGGGCACCCTGCCATGCGCGACGATGCGCAAGGACCTGCCACATCCCTCCCAGCTCATTTCCACCAGTGGCCCAGAAGCCGCGCAGCTGCTCTGCTGCTGCTGCTCTGCTGGCCCCTAGCTGTGGGTGTGGGATGGAGGGCCTGTGCGGGTCGCCACGAGGGAGCCACACAGGAGCTCATTTGCTCCACATTTGGGTTCTGCTACCAAGGCCAGGTCACTCAGGTTTGCCCCTTTGCGGGCGCTGTGCGTGTTGCTGGCAACCTTTGTGGCCTGCTGCTCAGCGCACTGCAGTGCACAGGCTACACTTGTCTGGAGTGGCGGAGATGCCTGCCGCTTTTGGGTGCCCGCGAACTGGGCTAGGACTGAAGTGCCTGGCAAGGTTGCCTGCCCGGCTGCGCTCGCAGCTCTGGGAGGAAACGCGCAGCTCAGGTGTGCAGGGGAAAAGAGAAGCTGAACACGCTGGGCTGAAAAGATCGCCAGAAGCCTGGAGCGGGAGCTTGGAGAAAGGGAGGAGAGAGAGCGGGGCTCTTTCTGGCTGACTTTTGGGAGCGCGTGCTGGCTGTTTGCAAGAGCTGTGGCCTGGGCTCCTTGGCTTCTGTGGCTGCAGGAGGAGCTGCACTCCAAGCACCTGCTGGGAAATGGGGAGCCTGGCGAACAGAGCCGCTTCTGTAGCGCTCAGAGCTCAGGCAGGGTTGCAGGTGCTCCTGCTGTAGCTGCTGGGCTACCTCACCTTGGTGAGGTGAGGAGGGCCACCTCTGTGGCTGTTGGTGAGACTACACCCGTATGACCGAGCAAAGAAAGACAACAGCAACGCTTGTGGTGGCTGCAGAGATCCTGCAGGCTGGGCAGAGGACCACAGATACTTCCTGCTTTCCAGCAGTGGAAAGCCCTCGGCACAAGGCCGTGACCCTGGCCCTGAGAGGTCGCTGCCTCTTTGCTCTGAGGGACACCCAGCCCGCTTGCTGCTGGTAACTTGCCATCCCTCCTGCCCTCACTTGCCATCCCTCAGAGCCCAGAGGAGACACGGAGGAGGACGGGGACGCTCAAGGAAGGGAGGATCGTCTGCCTCCAGGATGATTTGGCCCTTTTCTCTCCACACGTCCTATGTCACTCAGCCTGCATCTTCCCCTCGCTGTTCTAGGCTTACCTCCTCTCTAATAAAGGCCCCGAGCGAGAACGTGGGAGAGCAGCATGTCGCAGCTCACAACCGTGCTAACCACCCTCCCTCTTTGGGAGCCCATGTGTGGAGGGCCAGCTTTGCTCTGGCCTCCCAGGGGTTTTCTTGCTGTGCTTTTCTTCTCTGCCTTGGAGAACATGTGGTTGCTGTGAAGCCCATTGATTCCTGTTGGGAGGTGGGGATAATGAGGTGTTCCCCTCAGTGGGCGATCCCCGCGGGCCCCTCCCAGGGGCCAGCTGCCCTTCCTGGCACCAGCCCCCGGGCAGGGCCCATTGTGACACGCTGCTGCCATTGCCAGGTGCGGGCACAGCCTCAGCCCCTCATTGTCCCGGGGGACGGGAACAGGCCTAGGGCCTGAGCAGCAGGATCTCGCTGAGGAGCACCCCGAGCTCAGGCCAAGTCTTTCCCTGCCGCCTCCAGGCAGCCGTGAGGAGCTCTGCTCTTTCCTGCCGCCTCCTCGGCTCCTGAGCCAGGTGAGAGGGACGGGGCTGTGCGGCTCTGCTGGGGCCGTGGCACAAGGCGAGCCCTCGGCTGCCGCGGGCCCTTGGTCGGAGCCAAAGTTGTCGCTTGGGGACATCGCAGCCACACGCTCCGACTTCTCCAGTGCCATCTGCTGCCAAGTCCAGTTGGATGTTGGCCGTCTTTCCAGGCTGCAGCCAGCCCCCTTTTCCCGGGCACTTACTGCTTCTGGAAACACCGTGGCCCATGGCCCATGGCTTTCCCCCCATGACCCGCTGCTGGCTCCCGCAGCCCTGCGGCCTCCCCATGCCGGCAGCGTTGCGATGGGGCCAGGCCAAACCGCAGGCTCCCGCATGCCCACCTCACAGTATCTTTCCTCCTCCCCACAGGATGGCGAGGAGACCGCCCAGCACCCCCAGGGTGGCCTGGGAGCAGCCCCAAGCCCCTGGCTGGGGCAGCTCTCAGCACCAGCTGGACCTCCTCAGAGAGCCCCAGGCACAGGGGCTGGGTGAGTGGAGCCCACTGGGCTGGCAGAGCTGGCGGCTCTGAGCGCACCGGGCTCCGCACCGGGTGCCCGTCTCCCCGGCACGCTGGAGCTGGCTTTCCCAGGCACCTGGAGCCATGGGGCGCCCGGCGCTGGCCTCCGGAGCCAGCCCCGGCACAGCATGCCCAGGGAGCGAGTGGAGCAGAGGGGCCTCCAGCTCCTGCTCCCAGGGACAGGCTGGCAGAGGCAGCTCAGGCAGCAAGGGCCAGCCGTGCTGGGGCCTGGGGCCTGGGGCCTGGGGCCTGGGGCCTGGGGCCTGTCCTGCCTGGCTGCCAGCCACTTGCTCATCTCAGCACAGCCGCCCGCGGCTTTGCCCTCCCTCGCTGGGCTCCAGCATCGCACCCCGTGTGCTGGCCACCTCCTGGCCCTGACAAGAACGGGGCAAATGGGGCAGCAAGGCCCCGTGCCAGCCCCCGACCCGGGCCTTGCTGGGAACGTGGGAGCAGGCCCGGGGCGGGGCAGCGGCCACAGCTCTTCCCCCGCTCTCTAATGCCTGCTCCCAGCTCCAGCAGCTCTCCCTACTCTCTGTGTTTATCAGAGCCAGGTTTCTCTGCCGCCAGCGACCTGACTTGGCAGCAAGAGGAGCAGGAAGCCCGGCAGCACATCCAGGCCTTTCTCAGGGCCACCGAGAAGGTACCTGCAGATATTGCCAGCTGGGCCCCGCCGGGCATCTCCTGGCCGGGTCCCTCCGTGGCTGCTGCCTGCTCTGCAGCTGCTGCAGGGCTGCTGGCTGTGCACAGCTGCTCCCCACCAACGCCCACCACCTCACGGCCCCCCTCCACTGCTCTGGCCCTGCAGGCCATGCCTCACCCCTCTCACGCTCCCCGCTTGGCTCTCTCGTCCCTTGCCTTCAGGAAGAGGCCCAGAAGCTGCAGTTTCTGGCCTCCATCTGTAGCCTCTGCAAAGGTGCGGGCACCGAGGCCCTGGGGGGAGACGGGTCCGACCTGTGCAGCAAAGCTGCCCTGGCAGAGGAGATCAAGGTGAGGCCGTCTGTAGGAGGGGGCAAGAGCAGCACGGCCCTGAGAGCCCAGTGAGAACAGGGCTGGGGCCCCTGGGCACGCAGAGGGCTGGGGCAGGCCCTTGTGGACACAGAGCTCTCCTGCGGAGGGATTTGGGGGCCGCTGGGATGCCCTGTGAGCTGGGAGCTCTGCAGCGAGGGGCTGCGCTGGGTGCCAGTGGTGGGATGGGGGCCCAGGGGCTCTGGCCACCCAGCAGACCCCCGGCTGGGTGCTGGCAGTGGCCACGGGCCATGCTGGTTGTGCTGCCCAGGTGCTGTTGGAAGAGGAGCCCCGCGACGCGCAGGGCATAGCAGTGCGGCAGCAAGCCCTGCTCGCCATCACCGCCATGAGGTACCTGCCCCATGCCTTGGCTTAGCCCCAGCTTCCCCCTAGCTCAGTGCCAACCGCGCTGGGCCTGGCTCGAAGGCATGCCCCACGCTGGGCGGAGTGCGATGGTGCTATGTGCTGGGCCTCTGCTCTGCCCTGCTCTGGGCCCAACCCCGGGGCAGACAGGAAGGCAGAGGGAGTGGTCCCTGGGGCTCCGCAGGGTGTTGCAGCCTTTCCCCCCCCCGCAAGCGGGAGGCAGCAGGAGGCGAGGGCACGCTTCTCCCCTGGCCAGCACTGGTCTCTCTCCCTGGGCCAGTGTCCCTGCAGGAGGAGGAGCCTGCCCACAGGGCTCTCCCCACCGCTCCCAGGGCCACTCTGAACTCGCCCTCCGCAACAGACGCCTCCCCATTGCTGGGGCAGCAGGGCTGTGCTGCCAGCCCTGTGTCCGATGGGTGCTCCTCTCTCCCGGCAGCAAAGTGAGGCCAGTGCTGGAGGACAGCCACAACAACAGCCTCCTCCACGCCTGCGTCTCCAGCATCTTCTCCTTCCCTCCAAGGGAGGACATGGAGAGCATGGAGGCTCTTCTCTATGCCCAGGTAAGTGCTGCCTGGCGGAGCTCTGGAGAGCCGCTGATGCTTGTGTGCTTGTCGCAGCTTGCCCTGTGCTGAGAGGTGGCCGTGCCAGGCAAGGCAGGGCAAGATCCTTGTCTTTTGTTTTCCCTCCCTCAGCCCTTCTTGGCCTGCCCCAGTGCTGGGCCTGGGGCAGTGGCCACGGGCTGCTCCACCTGCGGCCCCTCTCCTGCCTCGAGGCCTCTGCCTGGGTGCTGCAGGGCAGCGCGGTGTCCCTGGCAGCCCCGGCAGGAGGCGATCAAGGCAGTGTCCTGTGGGTCGGAGGCACTGCTGGAGCACTGCCACAGCCTCTGTCCTCATTGCAGGTTCTGGACGCTCTGCACAGCATGCTGCAGGAGCTGGTATTCAGTGCCCACGCAGGGAGCCTGCTGGAGCTGCAGCGCATCTTGCAGGTGCGGCACCGGCAAAGAGCGGGGCTCTCGCGGGGCTGCCCCTCGCCCCGAGGGCAAGGGACGCCTCGAATGCACACCAGCCACGGAGAGCACCAGGCACAGAGGGCACGCTGCAGGCAGGCAGCCTCTCTCGGAGAGCAGAGGGGGTCTCCCCCGTGCTCTTTGCGGAGCCCAGGGTCTGCTGGCTGCTCTCAGAGTCCATGTCTCCAGCCTCGTGCAATGCACAGGCAGAGCCTTGCCCACGGCCCCTGCCTGCCAGCCACCCCCCAAACCTCCCTTGGCACCAAAGCAGAGGCAGGACTTGGACTCTCCTTGCCAGGCCCCCAGCACCTGGCAGGCGGCACTGCTGCTCCAGCACCTCCCTGGCCTGCTGCGTCCTCCCCAGATCTGAGCAGGGCAGAGCAGCGCAGGGCCCCGCCTGGCCTGCAAGGGGAGCCCAGGCCTGGAGCTTTGTAATTTGGGCTTCCCAACGGCCCAGATCCGGAGCCCTCACTGCAGGCCCCAGCGGCTGGCTGCCCCAGAGCCCTGTGCTCCTGCCCAGGGGCCATGGGGTGGTTTTTGGAGGAGGGCAGGCCAAGGAGCAGCAGCTGCCATGGGCATGGGATGCAGCTGTGTCCCTGGGCAGGCACAGCCAGCCGGGGACCCTTGGGGCAGGAGCCCTGTTTGGGGCTTTGCGCCACTTGACAGGCTGCCTTGACGGCCACTGCAAAGCCTGCCAGGCGCTGGGCAGAGCTGCCACTGTGGGAGCAGCTGTCACGTTGGCGGGCTGACCAGCAGCTTTTCTCCTGCCAGGTCCTGCTGCCTTTCACAGCGTCTCAGCGGGCAGCTGAGCGGGAGAGGGCCGTGGGCCAGGTTGCGCAGCTAAGCAAACTCCTGGCCAGCTCGTCGCTCTGGGAGGTGAGGGGCCCCTGGAGCTGGTTAGTGGCAGAGGTGGGCTGCGGCGGCCAGGAGAGAAGGCAGAGGAGCTGAGAAGGGGGCTAGGTGCTGGGTGCTGGAGCAGAGGAGCCCAGGCTGTGGGCTGCGGAGCGAGGCAAGGCAGCAGAAGCAGCAGAGGAGAGGAGGGGAGGACCATGGGGGCTGCCCGGGAGGCTGCCCTTCCTGGCGACAGTTGTCTTTTACTCCTCCGCCTACGTTAAGTCCCATTGCCTTCCAAGGGCTGTGCAGGGAGGCTGCCTGCTCCTGGCCTTGCCACGGCTGCTGGCTGCTGGGTCGGGGCTGCTCGGCAGCAGGGGCCGTTGCCCCTCGCCTGGGCAGAAGAGCTGGCAGGGTGGGCAGGCTGGGACCCGCAGCGCTGCAGCTGATTGGCAGCAGTTGGAGCAGGGCTGGGCAGACGCCTCCTGCGCTCTGGCTCCCTCGGGCCCCAGCACCGGGCCCATGCCTGGGTTCAGGGCTTTGGCACCAGTGGCTCCCGTCAGCCCTGCTACCAGTCCTTCCTCCCTCCCCAGGGCTGCGGCCCCAGCGGAGGAGCGTGCGCCAGCCCTGCTGCCTTGGGGACAGAGCATTTCCAGATGCTGGGGCAGCTGGTGGCACGTCTCAGACTGTGCTGCAACGATGAGGACGAGGACACCAGGCGTGGGGCTGCCGACGCTCTTTGCCACCTCGGCAGCTTCCTCCTGCAGCGAGAGAGTAAGAGAAGCCAGAGCGGGCTGGGCCCTGCCACACACCCACACGCCAGCAAGGGCAGGCGAGACCCGACCCCCCCCCCCCCCCCTCCCGTCACCTCGGCTGCTCTCCTCAGCCAGAGGAAGGAGCAGAAACCCCTGAGACATGGGCACAGGCAAGCCGCCGTGCTGCCTCAGCCCGGGCCACAGGCAAAGGGCTGCCTTTTCCTCTGGCAGCCAGGTTTCTGCCTGATGCCTTCAGGCTGCCATCGCATTCTCTCCATCTTCCCCACTGACTGCGCTGCTGTGTTTTCCCTCCTGCCCAGGTGGGAAGCCTTCAGAGGACAGTGCAGAGCATCCTCGGCTCCAGGGGGACTGGGAAGCCGAGACCTTCTGGCTCTCCTGGTCCAAGAGCGCCAGCGACGCCACCACGGTAAGGAGCTCCTCCCTTGCTGGGACACAT